>NC_083464.1:23232500-23285000 GCF_030014155.1 Tachysurus vachellii | reverse complement strand
AGGTATGTACAGTATATCCTCAGGGCGAGTATATAGGGCAATAATAGTAGCTTAAAATATGTAATTAAATATACTTTTATAGGTTGCACCTATAGGTGATCTCCCTGGTGGGTTCTACATAGTATCCTACCACAGTGTGCTTCCCTATCAAGGGTTCAAGACAATAGATTTAAGGAAGCCAAAAAAACTTAACTCTCAAAGATGCCTTGTAATGAACTCTTGAATGATGCTTTTTCTAAGGGTGGAGTTACACAACTGACATCAATTGAGTGTAGAACAGCTAGTAGGTGAAAGAGAGCAGCGACTGAAGAGTACACTCGTTATCTAGTTTTCATAATCTTCCCTAGTACTTCCCAGTTTTCTCACTTCCCTAGTCTTCTGGTTCAGGCTCTAGCTTGCATGTTATAGATTATGTACATTATAAGACCAAAAGTAAGTAGACAACTTACTATCACACTATTATACTGTTATTATATGGTCCATTCTTCTGGGAAGGCTGTTCACTAGATTATGAAATGTGGCTGTGGGGATTTGAGCACTCATCCACAAGACCAATAGTGAGGTCAGGCACTGGGGCACAGTTGGTGTTCCAGTTTATCCCAAAAAGGTGTACAGTGAGGTTGAGGTCGGGTTTCTGTTCAGGTCACTTGATCACCTTGTTTTGTGTACAGGGCTTTTTGTTTCCACTCTCTCACTCACTCATTTTCTACCGCTTATTCGAACTACCTCAGGTCACGGGGAGCCTGTGCCTATCTCAGGTGTCATCGGGCATCAAGGCAGGATACACCCTGTGTGTGTGTGTGTGTGTGTGTGTGTGTGTGTGTGTGTGTGTATTTAGGCATCATTCTTGTGTCCAGTCCACAGAACATTGTCCTTTTTATTCACCAACATTATAAATGTCAGCAAATTGTTTATTTGCATCTTTAAGAAATGTATGTGAGAAAGAAGTGTAGCTCATGGGTGCATAATATAAAACTCTTTTATAGGCCGAATCCAGCAGAACACCAGGCAGGCCAGAAATCATAGCATATTCATAATAAAGGTTTATTCATAATCAAAATCTAGACAAGCAGGAAGAGGGCAAAACCAGAAAAAAGGCTGAATATAAGCAGAGGTCAGTATTTCAGTTTTACTTATGCAATACTTTGGCAACACAGGAGATATAAATAGACAAACAAGACAGGGGTAACATGTAACAGGTGAAAACAATTAACATCAAGCAGAGACTTCCAGTGTGCCATGTTGACATGGCAAGTTCATTTGTATTTTCTACACCAGTTCTGGTAAACAACCTCTGACTAGACAATGAGAAAAACAGTGTATTTTTAAATATCAGTAAATAGGTTTCTAGAAACTGTAGGACCACTTTGTCTACAAGTGAAAACTATCCAAAACAGCTTTCCAAGCCAAACTTCAGGTTATTCTGCAACTAACCTCAAGCACTTTAGATTTTTTTTCACCATCAAGCAGACATGGAAGCTAATCTTACTAACCAAGGTGGCCTCGTTCACCAAGATGCTATTCAAATCCATGGCATCTATGAGGAGGGTAATGATACTAGACTTCTAAAAGATGGACATGTTTTGTCACCAGATGTTCAGAGTAAAATAAAAACCATAAACAAGTAATAAGTAAAGGACACAATATAGAAGGACCATATAATTAAATATTGACTAAAATTAAACAGCTACTGTATGTAAAGTATATATAAAAATATATAGGAAAATATCTAATTGAGTGAGGATTGTAAGTTTATGGGGATAAATGATCAACCGATTAACCCAAGCTAAATGTTGCATTAAGCTTATATTAACTTCTGCATGTTTAATAAGCTGAAAGTTAAATATAATCAGTTGAACTAACAGGTGCCATCTTTGGATGTCCTCAATAATCACTTACTGAGAACTGAATTCCAGTAATGATAATACTTCTTGATCTTGCCTAGCAAGATTATCAGCTTCTGACTGTGGTAAAGGCAGCAGAGTGAGTTGCCAAAAGCTTTAGCACATGAAAGTTCAATTTACAGTTTAGAGCCAGTGAAGGTCCAGTGGTCAGTGTTCACAGTCCAGTAAGCATGCAGCTGTGTGTTAAAATCAACAGACTGCTAACTGTTACTCCTTAAAGTGCTAAACTGCTCAAAAGTAACACTAAAAAATGGTTTCTCAAGAGTTCCTTAGGTATTTGAGGTTTGAATAATTGCACATATTTTAAAGTAGTATATGATGGTGTAGTGTAGCAGCAACATAGCTGACTTTCTTAAAAGAAAGATATAAGATTAGAAGATTACTCTGTAATCCTATAACAGGGTTAAAATTATTTGAGCAAATCAGCTTCATTACTATACTTAAGTATTAATTTGGTGTATTAAGATATTACATGATTATTACTGAAATTGGGTATTTTATTACATTACTAAGAAAAAAGTCATGTATAGCTTTTACCTTTTTAGTTGGTACTCGTTACAGATTTTGAAGGACTCTGGTTCTCTCATCCAGCTAATAACTGCATGTAGAAAGAACCATGTCAATTGTAATGTTTTGTGTTGTTAGCACTATATTTTGTTCCTACTTCACAATAATTTAAAGTGAAATATATCATTTGCTGGTGTAACCAAAAACGAGGTGAAATGGGGTGTTTCTTGCATCCAAAGAAGTTTCTTCTAGTTTGAAAAAGCAAGGTTTTGCTAATTTACTGTGAAGAAGCTGTGGTGGCTTGACAGTTAAGGCTCTGGTTTACTGAGCAGAAGGTCAGGAGGGCAAGCCCCTGCACTGCTAAACTGCCACTGTTCTGCCGCTGTGTTCCAGTAGTGCTGTGTCATGGCTGACCCTGTGCTCTGACCTCAGCTTCCTGACAAACTCAACACTGCTTTGGTGAATCCTTAACTGACTGTATTTACCTACTTTTACTCACTTCTTTGCTAAAGTCAGGTTAGACCAGCACTGATTCCGATAGCTAACACATATATTTTGCTGAGCTCTCATGTTCTGCTTATAACATTGCATCTTTTTCTTGACTTCAGTCAGTCAATCAAGCTCCTCAGGCTACCTCTTGGTATCATCAGTCATATCATTTTCTTCATTTGTCTGTCACTTGATCCTTCTGTTGACTCTGGGCACTATTTGTACCACATGCTGAGTCCTGGCAGGAAGCTGAGTATACATTTTTTTTGTATAATGTCTGTAAGGTCTACTGGACATCCATCACATCTGCTGGACATCTACCATTTCGGCAGCATTTCCAAGTCCAGTCACTCTGACGTAGGAAAATCTAACCTTGTGCAAATGTTTCACTGATTGATGAACTATTGATGAACCCTGATCCCATACACCAGTCAGCTTTAGAGCCTGTCACATTTTAGTTCAAGAAATCCAGTGACACACATAGCACTCAGTTTCTCAACAAAGGATGTACCTCTGACTTTTTTGATTTGTTATTTATTTATTGCATATTGGTATTTATTGCATGCATTAGTGCATTCACTAAAAATAGCAAAAAATATTTTTGCCATGGATGGAACCAAACACAAATGATCATTTGTATTAAGCGGAATAAACAGATAGTGTGTTCTAAATGTATATAGTATAATACAAATATTTTCAGAAAGCACAATATTTTGCTGTATTTCACACAATATTTTATTATCTCTTCCCCCTCTCTCGCTTTCTGTGGCATATATACAGTATGCCGGTTTACTAGTTTGATTAGATTAGGGGAAAATTTGATTAGAATACAGGCAATTCATTGTAAAATGATGCATGAGTAAGAGATTTTTAAAAATGTCCAAAGTCTTGCACACATCTCTAGCTGAGGTTGAGGAACAGCCAAGACAGTATTCACAGACCATGATGACAGAGACAGCATTTCCACCTCTCTTTTTTTTGTTATGCTCCAGTGTTTCCGAGACCAAATTGGCAGATCATCTTAATCTTAAATATACCCTCATCTCAAATACTATTATTAAAGACAGTGTGCATGAAAACACAATTTTACTTCTTTGCTTGATTTTGTATATATTTCTATATATTTATTCGTCTTAAACATCGTGGTGAATGATGATGTGGTGACCTTGGCTTAAGTGGTGCCATATTTATTATCAATCTATACTCACTCACTCACACATTTTCTACCGCTTATCCGAACTACCTCGGGTCACGGGGAGCTTGTGCCTATCTCAGGCATCAGGCATTAAGGCAGGATACACCCTGGATGGAGTGCCAACCCATCGCAATCACACACTACGGACAATTTTCCAGAGATGCCAATCAACTTACCATGCATGTCTTTGGACCGGGGGAGGAAACCGGAGTACCCGGAGGAAACCCCCGAGATCGAACCCCCAACCCTGGAGGTGTGAGGTGAACGTTCTAACCACTAAGCCACCATGCCCCCCCCCAAACATGATATTTTACACTCTTACTACTTTTAGCCTTTATAATTTTAACTTTTTTCATTTTTGATTAGATAACTGGATATGCATCTGGAGGACACATACACATATAATGCTGTTATAGGAAAATAACCAGCTCTGGGGTGGTAATGGTAACTCACACCTCTCTGTCATTGACTATTGTCCTATAACCGCACAGCACATAATATTTTATTACTTGCTTAATGTACTGTGAAATCCATGCTCAGCCATGTTCCCTGTGAGCAAAGTGAATAAATGAGAGTGTGAGAGAATGAAGGAGGGAGTGAGATGGAAAGGTTGGGAGTTGAGGCACTGCAAGGGAGTGCAGGGCAGGACAGAATGAGGTGCTGATGTGTTCGACAGTGTTAGATGGTTCTGTTACTATTTCTAGAAGCGGTGATTCCACTGAGGCTCGCAGAGTACCTCACATTCAACTACAGTGCTGATAGAGAGTCAGTGCCATTAGAGTTCAGGTCAGAAATGGTACAGAATCAAAAAATTAATTGAAAAGGAAATACAGAGTTTTGGAAAGAAAATGCAAAAAGAAGTCATCGGCTATGAGGAAAACATCAGGATGTGACTTTAACTTGAATATTTAGCTTGATGGATTGAGGCCAGGAATTGGGAAGTGGGACTCGGTTTCACTTGTCTGAAATGAGACACTAAATCCCTGAGCAACATTAATCTGATCCCCTGAATGAGTATCCTCTTTAGTATCATTTTGTCCCAGACATGTTTTGTCTTTCATCTCTTCTTGGCCTATTTTTTTAATAGCGATTAGAATTTATAGCAGCAGTGTTGAATCATATTGGGCAATGCCTGATAAGAAAAAAAAACTGTTTATTAGAATATTTCACATCAGACATTATAAACATACATGAAGTTGTACTCCATACAATAAACATTTAATAACAAACTCACAGTAATAGACAGAATTAATTCAATACAAGTTTCTCTGAGAGGTTTGCACAGGTTCGGGGGAATATTGCACGTTGTTTAAAGGTAAGGTTAAATAAATTTCTAATAAAAAAAAACAAAAACAAAAAAAACAAAATATATATATATATATATATATATATATATATATATATATATATATATATATATATATATATATAAATAAATATAGCTATTTCAAACTTCGCAGTCATCTTAAAATCTCATGTTTAAAAATAGACACAGTCTTTGATTGCTCCACTGATTCTAGGTTAGCTGCACTCAACTCTCAGGTGTCTATAGTAGGAACCTTATTAGAGTCAGTTTGCATGTTAAACAAGCTTGTAAATTCCTCACTATTAACACCAGTAGTTCTGGACTCCCAAGTATGTTTTCTGCCATAGTCATATTTTTTTTATTGTTTATCTGGTGGGCTTGAAATTTGGTGTAACCGTCACTTACTTTTTAAGATTATATATATTTACAGCTAAATTTCAGCATGCATGAGGTTATATTTGTTTTGAAATTCATATAACATCCAAAAGTCAACATATAATCATGTAAATATATTTTTCATTTTCTATGCTATGTCTATGTATTGCTTTTATGCTTGTGCTTTTTTTTTAATGAAATGGATTACCTATAATAATTTGACCCAAGATATTTGCTTAGGTCATCTTTCCGTCTGTTTTTTTTAAGGAGCCTAAAGACTATCCCAGGGGACACAGGTGGGGAGCACAATCGCAGAAACATACTCATCGAACAATTTAGAGATGGTAGTCAGCCTACAAAACATGTATTTGAACTGGGTGAGGAAACCAGAGTACCAGGAGGAAACCCCTGAATCACTGGGAGAACATACAAACTCCATGCACACAGGGCAGAGGCAAGACCCAAACCCTGGAGGTGTGAGGCAGTCATGCTACCTAGTAAGCTGCCATGTCCCCCTATAGTTTACAATACGTATTATAGTTACTGCATAAAATTAGTATCATTATCTGAATAGCTGCTATGGCAACTCGGTAGAGTCCTCTTCCGAAACCATCTGAATCATATTTAAAATGATATGCATATTAATATATCAGCATGGCTCACACTTAACACTTCATAACAGTCACAGATTGAGGACATCACTTTATACACTGTATTCCAAAATACAAACACTTTTCAGTATAAAATACAATTTTAGATAACAGCTTCCTTCTTTCTATCGCTCCCTTTTTCTTTCCCTCTCTATGTCTTCCTCTATTCCTCCTCCTCCTAATATCTTTCTGGCTTCCTCCTGTGCCTCCTGCTGCCTCATCTTCTCTTCTTTCTCTGTTTTTAAAAGCCAGGGTCCCCCGAGGTAGGAAAGGACCTCATCAGGCATGGCACGGTACCTGGGCAGTGGGTGCAGGAGTCTCCTGAGCAAAGTGAGAGCTAAAGTGCTTAAAGATTCAAACTGAGAAGGTACGGCTACTGCTACCTCCTCCTCTCCAGGGATCCTTCCTTTGTCCAATTGCCTGTTTTGCCCCATGTCCCTGTCCTCCTTTTCTTTGACCTTTTCGAACCAGTTACAGAATTGAAAGTAACCTGGGTCATCCGATGTGCTCTCCTCCCAAGGGAAACAACGGGTGAGCAGGCAGTATGTCAGGATCCCCAGGGCCCAGCTATCCAAACTAGGCTCCACTGGCATCCAGATATCTTTTTCCTCCTCTACCTGGTGGTTTCCTTCTTTCCTAATTTCTTTCTTCTTCTGCTTGGCCTGTTCAACCTCAGGGACACAGAAGGGGGATTCATACCAGACCGCACGTACTTTGGTGCCGTGAGGGCGTACTAGACCAAAGTCACCTAGTTTGACCCAGCGACAGTTTGGGGCACAAAGGAAGACATTCTCTGGTTTTATGTCACGGTGCACAAAGCCCAAGGAGTGTAGGTAAGACACAGCACCGCTTAATTGGGACATCACACTCTGAGCCTGCACTTCGCTCACCCCCACCTAAACAGAGAGAGAACAAGCAATGCATAAAATGAGAGGAGCAAAATTGAAGTTATGGAAATTTAATATTCTTGATGGCCTTTGCTTAGAACTAATGTGTCCTTAGCTAGCAGTGGGTTGATGACAGGGCCAGGTGTTTTCACTGTGAAGTAAGAACATATGTACAGTATATGTATATGCCTGCGCGTGTCCTGGCCACCCTCTTCCCTGAGGAAACCTTTCAGCACTGCTATTAATCTTAATGTAATTACATCACTACATGTGTATACTGCCAACTTGTATGTCTGATATATTAGATGTGGTATATCCCAGGATTAGAAAACATCAGGAGATTTATTCATCTTCACAGTAATCTCCATAAGGAGATTTAATCATTTTCATAGTGTTACAGTACCCTTGAAGAGAATCTGCTAATAAGCAAAACTAAAATGCAACTTAAGTCTGAGCAGAGTAAATCACGCACAACTAGCTTTCATGGTTTTTTTTCTTTCTTTCATTTTTACTAGGAATAAATACACTTTATTTAACTCACATCTGACACAATGACATCATAGAGATCTCCATACAGAGCAGCCTGCTGGGCAAAGATATAGTGGGAGGGTGTAGAGAAAAAGATTCCAAGAGCACGTGTGAGGGAGGGATGAGTGCAGAAGGACAAGGAGAGGTTGTATTCACGTAGAAAAGTGTGAAGAGTCGTAGAGCAGCGAGGGAAGAACTTCAGTGCCATGGGTGTCCCTGGAGATCAAGGAGGTCAAAAATTATCCAGTGAATTCTACTTTGATTTACAAAATGTGGTTCCTTACTGTCTAAAGTTGATAGCAAAATAAAACATGAGGCAAAATCAAGAATAAATCGCCTTCTCCGTCTCCAGACTTTAAAGTTTAGAGAGAATAGACAGAGACTGATCAAGCTATCAGATACGAAGTGTTAAAATTGAGAATATTCAACAGCTTGATTCATCAGGACATACGAGGAAACAGTTACAAAAACAAATAACTTTTATTTATTCTTCATATTCTCTCCAGCTGTGTTTGAATGCTGACACAGTATTTCAGCTAACAGTAGTATAAAAAAATAGCCGTAGTTCAAAAACTCTAGATTTCAAAGCATGGCTTGTGTAGCAGGTCCTCTGGTGAGGTTTACATGCATTTATATAAAATTTATAGGCTGAAGGAAGTTCATTAGACCAGAAACTAGCTATAGGACAAAAATCATTATAGGAGAGATTAAGAAAGAACTTTTACAGATGTTAATGGATTTTTCATTTTGTTTACCGTTTCTGTTTTGTTTGATGTCGTGAACAAACTGGACAGGGGAGTATATGTTTATTCTCTTTGTGCCGAATTCAAAACACAAGCCTTACACTTGTTGTGTCTGTGGTGCTATTTAAAACATGAAGCACCACAACAAAACTGTCTTGTTTATAGTCATAATCTAATCCTTAAAGATTCGGTATTAAAATATGCTAAAAGCAAACAAGCAATTGTATGTGATGGGACCTTTCCTAATTTGACTTGAATACCCATGGTCTAATGGACTAAAATGTTTTTCTTTTTTCCCTGTATCACTAACCTCTCTTTTTGTGCACAGCCAGCATGACTTTTCCATATGACCCCTCTCCAAGCTTCTTGAGTACTCGAAAATGCTCTGCAGTCACCATGGATGTCATACACTGAGCTGTGAGATAGCACAGCTCGTCCAGATCCCGTGCAGCGTTCTGATAACAAAGATAACACACCACGTATTCATTCTGTGTCAGTTCTCGGAAGGTGTTGGTCCGATAAACGACAATGTGGGGAAAATACAGCCTGTAATTGTGTCGGTCGTTATGGGATTTCCCGCCTGTCAGTCAGAAATTGGCTTGCTGCGATGTTACATCAATCAGGAAGGGAACATGGATCACAATAGCTGTAGCCTATTAATGCTTACAGCTGCTCAAAATAGTCAACCAAGTATTTCTGCTAATCTTCATGTAACATAATCTAAACCTCGACAAAACATTGTCTAAACCCCAACTATATTTATCCCTGACCTTTTCTAAGTAGAAGTCTTTTGCATATATACATATGGGCTGATAACCATTCATTTAAGGATGTTTGCCATGCCAGCATATCCCTAACAGTGTGCAATAACTCTATGCAGCTGCATTGTTCCCCAAAGACCACACACAAGCAGTATACCATCTAACTGGCTGGCTTTAACTGGTATTTTGTTATTAGCAAGGCTGTTAAGGGAGGCTGAAGTGTGTACTGCATATGCGTTATGTGTATAGAGTTACTAGGCTGTGTGAAGTGGGCGATGCAAGCTGTTTTTCCCTTGCTGATAGGGTCTCTAGAAGTAGACTTTGATGCACTGCCAAACACAGATGCACATCCCTGCAACTCTCAGTGCATTTTCCATGCACGATGGATCTCTCAGATCTGAAATAAGGTTAAAGACCAGCTTGACCTCTTCAAACTTCACAAACTGTCAATGCTGATTAAGATGCTTTTTTTTTCATTCATAGGTCACTAATCTTCTAGTATACTTAATATGGTTATGCCCTAATTATGACAAGATCATTAGTGATGTGTTTTAGTCATATTGTTTTTTGGAAATTCTTTAGAATCATACAGCCATCTCAATATTTATTAACTTGTTAGTCATTTTGGCACAGATCATGTGGCTTATTTTTATTATAATTATTAATAAGCTAATTCTAGAGCACTAACTTCCTTCTAGTATATTTGATATGGCTGCATCTTTACGATTATATCTTTATACACAGTTTTAAGTTTTATTGGAGGGTCAGAAGCTTGGTATATATTTAGCAAGCCACGTTAGTGCTTTTTGATACCTTCACAGATTGTACATAGACACGTAAATGCAAACGTCCTTAACATATATAGATGCAAGGTAATGATCTGTGTAATCATATTAGACCAGTTTTAAATCACTTCACTAGCTGCTAGTTTCCTTTAGAAAATGTCTCTCATTGATATAGCCTTCATACATCTCTAAATGTCTGATCAGCTGTATTCCAAATCGTGAATCAAGAACATCACCATATTCCACCTATCAAACTTGTGGAACCTTTAAATATTCAAAAGTCTCCATCCATCGCTGATTGAACAAAATAATCCTAACAGCTATAGTAATTTAACTTTAGCACATGACTATGATTTATTATTTCTCATACTATTACTGGAATGTTATTTTAAATTTATATTTATTTAGCTGCCTATCTTTTTTGTATTTTGTGGTTTTTCTTTGTTCATTTAAAAATACTTTGATCAAATATTACAGATTATTCATTGTCTCCCAAAAAAAAGGTGAAAGAACTACAAGTGAACTACTATAAATGACACGTCATACAATGGTACATTATAACTATGTAAATGATAAAACGATCAGGTGGATGGCTGTCTGATGTCTGTAGAAATCAGTATCTTTATTATTGATCCCCTTGCAATGTCTGTATTGCAATCCTATTTGGATCCTGCTTTTCCCAGCAACATTTTGCCACCTGTCTTCTCTTCGGTGAGTGAAATTCATGCTCGGCAGGGCTTAAGACAAGTTGTTCATTATGGTTAAGATTTATCAGTATAGATTGCTGAAGAAGTCCTTAAACATTCTGGTACAATAAAAATTCCTTAAGGGTTCCACAGGTTCCTTAAACACTGTGGTTTCAGATTCTAGTTAAAAGTGGTTAAATATAAATAGCATTGCACTAGAGACATAACAATTCAAGAAATTTAAGAAAAGAACAAGAAATTGCCATTGTCCTTTAGATTTTGTAACAACCACTTTTGTGCCAATGCACCTGTCAGAACATCACATGCTGCTGACCCTGCCGGCATTTTGTCCCTGTAACATAATCCACAGCAAATCTCACCGGTATAGATACTGTGATGCCTTTGTAACACCTTTTGCTATGTTTTGGTATGGCAAGGATCGCTGCTATTTACTTATTAAAATATCATTTACCATGCTCCCACAGCAAGTCTACTGTACATGATTGTGTTTTATTATGCAGCCTTCTTTTCATGAGGCAAATGATCTCACTGGATTGTTAGCAGATCATTAACACATTTTAAACAATCCGCTCATTCATGTAGTGACTACGTCTGCAAAATGACTACTTACTACTACTACTACTATTACGACTACTATCAGCATTACTACTACTACTACTACTACTACTACTACAAATAATAATAATAATAATAATAATAATAATAATAATAATAATAATAATAATAATAATACATTCTGTTCGTGTTATATAGTTCATAGTCATCTGGATTATGTCATTTAGTATGTTTAATGCAGATTTACCTTCCAACTTAGTCTGTACGCAAGAATTCATTAACAAATAAGGTTTCAGTATTGTAAAACTGCAAAAGTAAATTCTACTTACAGACATGACTGAATAGCCAGATTAGGTCTCTTAGATCGTCTTTACAAGTCTTCACTCTGTCCTGCACATTTGTATTGGATGTCACACTTGTCTACCATCTAAATGCAAGTACATCGGAGATTGGTGAGTGCAAAGCTATCAGTGAACTTTTGTGTCTGAGAGTCGGACTTCTACCAGTCTATTGCACCATGCATCCAGCAGTGTGTGTGTATGTGTGTGTGTTTTTATAGGCCTCTGGTTGGTGTGCTCTATAGCTCGTTGATCTGTCTGTCTCATTAGTCCCCCCTACCCATCCCATTCCCATACTTCTCCCATTCGCTTATGTTGCCTCTTACACTCCTAATCCACTCTCAAGTTTTCCCCTCCGTTTTCATGTCCTCCTCTCACTCTCACTCCTGTCTCTGTCACACTCTGAGTCTTAGTCAGTGAATTCCTCACAGTGATTTGGCTTTGAGTTCTAATCAGCAGCATTCCCAGTTAAGCATGACTGAAATAGATAAGACGATGTTTCCCCAAGAGCATTTAATTAGTTTTGGGCTACTGCTCTTCAGGCACGGTGTGTATGTGTTAGTGTTACACTCAAATTATTTGATTGAAATCTTGATACTTTTAGATTTTTTTTTTTAATGTGATAATGATATGTTAATATTTTGTCTTTGACTAGAATGTACTGTGCAAGCAACAAGAGCTATTGCAAATAGTCTATTATGCAAAAAGGAAAATGTAGTACATTTTTATGTAGCCCAATTTTAAATAAAAAATTGATTGTAAATATAACAAATAAACAATCACTGCTTTCAGGAAATGCAAGATGAAGGAAGGAAGGAAGAAAATGCAAGCCGATTTTGTATTTGTGTTCAACACTCTGAGAAATGTTAGATTTTAATTTTTTGCATGCATTTTTCAGGCCAGTGTTCGATGAAGAGAAACTTTAAGAACTGAAACACTATTACATCGTAAATTGTATGATCATCAATGTCTGCATTTCCAGCCTGTCTCACTTCCATTGGAGGCCTATTTACCCCCCAACGTTAGAAAATCGTAAGGAATACTAATGTTTTCCTTGGCATTAGAATTACCACTGCAACCTAAGACTATCAGCCATACCGACTCCGGTGAACACGGACATTCTGTCATCGGTTTGATTGACAAAATGAACAGCTGAAACTTCCAGAGAAAGTCTCATAACAGCCAACTCTTGGATTGGGGCCAAACCCTCCTCTCTCGCAACTGTGCCAGCTTTCACACTGCCTGTCGCAATCTCTTTGCCTTCACCTTCTCAAATGGATTTCCCATGGTAGAATCTTGGCCAACTGTAAGTAACACAAGGCAAACAGTCCCTGTTATCACAACCGTGGCCATGCAGTTCCATCCAGCTGGCGCATTGTTCATCATGTGGCCATGGCAGCATCAGTGTTTCTGCTGATCCTCTAAATCGTAATGCTAGGAGTCATTAGCAATTGTTACATGATGTTGATAAAAATATTTTGGGCGTGAATGCCATATGTGAGCCCTATTCCAAGCGGTGCTAAATAACCACAGTGAAAAGCACACCACAGTTTTTGCTGATAAACATATGTATTACAAATTGGCACTGATATTGGAATTGAATATACTGTATATTTCCACACGACGAAAATTTCAAAGCACATTTATTTCGCTAAAGGTACTTGATTTTGCTGTAGTTTGTCTCAACTTGTGGTGTTTTTTTTTGTATTTTTTATTTTTTTTCGGGGGAAAACTACTTAAAACCTTTTAAATTACCACCAGTGAAGATGCATATGTAATTACTTTCTATGATAGCTGTACTCATGTTTGACACACATGAATAGAAAATGTAATTTTGGCTCAAATCTGCAGAAACTAATTTTGCAACTTCTGTCATGACACAAAACTTGTTGTTTATGCGTGTTTGCTGTATTGTTTCCAGCTTTCGTCCAAAGACTTCGAACCCCAGAAATATCTATGTACATAATTTCTGAGCTTGAAAACATTTCTGGGAAGAAAATCAGAAAAACTTTGCTGTAATATTTTAAAAGAATGCAAGAAAACTTGCATTTTTAAATGCATGAACCTTTTTGCTGCTACTGATAGTCTTCACCAGGTCACCCTGAGCACAGAAACATGACAAATCTGTTTATAGTAACATTGATTCAACACATCTGCACCACTAATCCATATTTTCTTCTAAACCGAAGTGAAACCAGCTTTTCATGAATATTAATAACTATTGTGTTTGTTTGTTACTCTAATTTCTAATCTCTCTCTTGTTATAATCTAAAAAGCATTGGCAATGATAAAACAAATGTTCGCTGTGAAGAACACATTAACACACAGAATTTTACATATTAACACATATATTAACACACAAATTTGCAATGTTTATTTTATTTTTTATATCGTTTTGAAAGAACATTGGATAAAACAGAACTATGTGTGCATTCATTTCTAGAGTAGATGAGCTAGAATAATGAATGTCAGTACTAGGAAAACAAACAGGAGTTAAATGTGCAGGTCTGGCTACACAGCACATGATGAACACATTCAAGCACATACTTGCTGCAATTGGCACATGTAGATATTGTCCTTTGTTGCCCTGCCCTCCTGGCCAAGCTGTCTCTCTTTTGCCACCAGCTGCAGTCTACAATGGTGAAAGTCTTTGTTAGCAGCAGAATACTTTTAAAATGTTGAACACAGATAAACACACACACATTTCACAGACAAAAAAGTGACTCGCACTTACTTTAGGGCACAGGCAGTGGAGGTAGTGTGTGCAGGGTGTAACAGGAGCCTTCTACTAAATACTTTTCACCATAACTGCAGATGCTCAGGGCTTATTTTTATATATCAGATCACAAGAAAGTTACCTTGTGATCTTTAACGTGTTGAATTAATCTTAGATTTCTCTATTTATCCTGACCTGTTTGTTTTAAAGTGTTCTTTTCAACCCAATACTACTCTCAGTTTAGCTTGACCTGTGGAACTTCTGAGGAAGGTGTGTGTGTGTGTGTGTGTGTGTGTGTGTGTGTGTGTGTGTGTGTGTGTGTGTGTGATTGGTGGGTGGCTGGTTGAGTGGGTGATGTAGGATATGTACAAAAAATAAATTATTTCTTGCACTTTGTTCCCCAAAGTAAATTTGCCACCAAGTTTCAGGTGCAAATAAATGACTTGTTCTATATTTCTGTTTTTATTAAAAATGATAAATGGGTCATTTTGATCAAATCTGTATCTGTTTAGTGCGCCAGCTATACATATTGTTCATATCCCTTGACTTTTCAAGGACGTCTTCTTATCTAGAGCAACTTACTTTTATCTCACTCACAGGACTGAACAGTTGACGGTTAAGGACCTTGCTCATGGCCCCAGCATGGCAGCTTGATTTATTAAACTCATACTGTATGTGTGTGGCCAAACAAGGAGTTTAATGATTCATTACTTTTTCTTTTTTTTTATTTCTTTTTTTTTGTCAAAAAAGAGAGATGAATGATTGAATACAGTAATGAACAATTCTGTTAATGCATTGTTCATATTCAGGTTAATGAGGACTTTCTTAATTTTTTAAACTTCACATCTGAAGTAAAAAAAAAAATTTAATCTTCCTATGGCATTAATTTGTAGTTACGTCCTGCAGGATCCCTGTACTAATATGCACCTCGAGTCCGTATGTGGACCTAAAAAGCTTTATGAAAAAGTCATTAAAAATATTACTAGTGCATGTGATCATTATCTGTTTATTGGTTTCACACCTATGACAAGTTTTCTGGCTTGGTGAATATACAAAAGTAAAATAGTACAGCAATTAATCAATGAGTGCATAAAACTGATAATAACAGATCTTCTATACGTGTGTTGAGTATACAGTATGTTCAACAGGCCCCTAACAGGAAGCAGGGCATTGCCTCTAAGTGGACGGTGTGTGTTATAGCAGTAGATGACATTTGGCCATATGGTCGAGGCAAATAACAGAAGGTGTTTATGTAAAATATTCATAGCTCAGACACCTTGCATGATAATAGGTTTAAGTTCTAGCCTCTAGGATTGTTGGGAGTTAGCAAGCATAAATGAATAGATTGTATCTGTTCATGTCAAGATTACTTATGAGGGGTTATTTTTAGGTGGATTTAACCTTTCATTACAAGGGTAGCAGACAGTCTGCTAGCCTGAAAAGTTTATATAGAAGACAGATTCTCAGTTTAAGACTTTGAGAACATCATATAAACAAGTGGGTTTATAATAACATTAAATGTTGAATCAGTGTCTCATTAAATCCACAGAACTGGGATTATCCACTACTAGTGTACAGAATTTCTGATAGTACATATTCAATTCAATCAATTCAAAGTTATTTGTATAGCGCTTTTTACAACTGACATTGTCTCAAAGCAGCTTTACAGAACATAAACATAAACCAAAAGGTTAATATAAAGAATATAAAGATTAATATAATACAAAATTCAGGATTACTATTAGATATATTTAATTGTGCTTGTATTTATCCCTAATGAGCAAGTCTGAGGTGACTCAGGCGGCAGTGGCGAGGAAAAACTCCCTTGAATGTAATGGAAGAAATCTGGAGAGGAACCAGACTCAAAGGGGAACCTCATCCTCATTTGGGTGACACTGGAGGGTGTGATTATAAATATTCAGTCTAACAAATGTTGTATTGAGGAGAATGCTGTCCTCAAAGACCACATGGAGTTAGCATCTCCTTTTTAGTATCGCATATAACATAAATAATTTAAATACCAAATCTGGGCCTCTATTATTAAGCTGAGTTCTTTGTGGAGTTTATCCAAAGGGCAGGTTGTTTCAATTGTTTGTTTAGATTTTGAAGGGTTTGATCATTATCTTTAACTGATTAGATGGAACGAGTGCACGGAATTAGAAAGAACAGAACCATGTCCAATGCGCGAGAGCAATAATTTTGAGTATAGTCATATTTGCCTTTAGTTTTAGAAGAATGTTAGATATTCGTTGTTGCTGCATGTTTCTCTTATGCTTAAGACTGCAACAGTATCTTCTTTGGATATGATCATTATCTTCTTTGGATAGGATCTAGATACAAGATTTCCTTCACCACTTCATTCTATTCAGGGAACGTGGTGGATCCAGAGCCTATGGCACACCATGGATGTGATGCCAGTCTGTCACATGACACCATGTATGTACACTAATCTCACATCTGTGTGGTTTTAGAGTGGCCAATCCACCTCCCAGCATGTGTTTGGGAGGTGGAAGGAAACCAGAGAACCTACGTGCGTTCTTTATACTAGGGGGTGCGGCTGGGTCTACTTGGCTTCAATGACAGGAAGCGGAAGTGCCGCCATCTCCTTGTATCAAGCAACACCAGGGTCAACGTTTGCATGGTAACGTTACAGTGTCTTTAATTTAAGAATCTTGGACACACAAAGACACATTTAAAAAAAAAAAAGTTACCGTCAAGTCACACTATCACAAAAATCCAGCGAGCTACATATTGTCCTAATAAACACTACAGTGCTATATTTTTGACATACTGTTTAGTAACATAGCATGCGGTTATAGCGACAGACCGTGGCCGAATCCCAAATCCAGCTTTCATGGACTTCTAGTGCACTAGATAGGGTTTAGAGTCCGTTTACTTCCTACGCTGCGGAGTGCACAGTGTGTAATGGAGTAGGGCGGTATTTGGGATTCCGCCCTTGTCTCTGATTGAACTGCTAAGTTTCGCTAGCGCCGAACCGAGCCGCGCTCTTTATATCTCCGGTGTTATAAATGGCTCGTTTAAAACTCATCTTGTGACGGAATATCTTATTTCTACGCTCCACTCGATTCGTGTTGATGTCTTTAAACCCGACAGCTGCAAATTTGAACGGTAAGTAGGACGTGCTATAAGCTAACACGTTAGCACGCTGCACCTTTAGTGCCAGCGTTATACTTTATCTTAAGCTCGCTCGCTAACTCTGAACCTATGGAAACGGAGAGGTTTGCGTGACCGAATGAAAGGTGACAGCTAACTTTTTGACTTTTGTGACTCTTTCATTTTTAGACTCGGGCAGTTTTTCTTTTCCTTCAGTGTCCTTAAGTCAGGTAACTTTGTTCTGTGTTTGGCTAACGCATTTGTTTATATTGTTTTCGTGCTATCTGGTTCGGTTACTTAGACCTGGGTGGGAGGCTAGCTGGCTAAAGTCATGAAGGTGTGTTGTGCGGTTGTAGGCTGTCATAAGACACCAGTAACTGCTGTTTAAATGTCATTTTAAACCATAGCCGCGAATTTCTACTATTCGTGTATTTATTTTTTTTACTTGATATTATATTTTCTATGTACGTTTTCTTACGAGTTTGATTTGTGCTCGGTCTTCTGACAGGTTGTCAGCTGGCTAGCTAGCTAACGTCTAGTTAGCATGTTAGTTAGGCGTGTGTTACTCGTACCGAATACAAAAGATAACATGATTATAGCGTTTGCTGCTGCTGCTTTTACTTCTTTCAAGAGCTTTCGCTTTTCTTTAAAAAAACAAACAAACAACTATTTGCTCTCTCTTGTAAAAGAAAAGAGATGTTGTTTTGGGGCACTGATAATCAACTGTTGCTTGTTTTTTTAAGCCACTTGTTAGCTTGATAACTTCGTGTCCTGTGTGATTTGAGGATTTAGCAGCAAGTTTGATGTGAGGTTAGAAAACTCTCCACTGAACACTTTCTCATCAGTGCACTTAAGTCTCTGCCTTGATTATTTACTAAAGCATCTGGGACTTTGCTCTGATCTTTGCCAGCTCGACCTCGGAACTGTTATCGGGTTTCAGTATTATGCAATCATTATTTATACAGTGTGTCATCTGCCACTCCTTTATAATCAGTCCTGTAGTCGTTTCATTTAGCCCAATAACCTTCCTTACATAAAGACTGATGGTGTGTTTTCTGTAAACCTCACTGAGCTCTTAACTAGTTCACTGTTTGTCTCTAAAACACTAAAGAATCCTGGGCTTGTTGTGTGTAGAGTATCTGCTAATAAAGAACTGTGTATGTATTTATGCATGTGTAATTAGCCAATCCATTAAAACCACATACAGGTGAAGTGAATAACGTTGATTATCTTCTTATCACAATAGCACCTGTCAAGGGGTGGGATATATATTGGATAGCAAGTACACAGTTGGTACAAGTGTAAGGATTTGTTTGACTTTCACAAGGACCGAATAGTGATGGCTGGACGAGGGCAAAACAGCAGACCGTCTCGAGTGCTGACATTCATGTGGATGTTACTTTGACACATACTGTACAACCTACCCTAATCATTGTTGCGGACAAGCACGCTCCTTCATGGCAACGGTATTTCTTATGGCAGTGGGATCTTGGAATATTCCTTAATGACAGGGTAATGTGTCCAGCCACACTGCAAAAGATTTTAGGAATATGACAAACACTTGTTGGCTTGGCCTTTAAATTCCCCATTCAATCGAGTGTCTGTGAGATGTACTGGACAAACGAGTTCAATCCATGAAAGCAAGTGCTGCTTGACAACTTGCACACAGGACTTAAAGGATCTGTTGCTAATTTCTTGGTGAGAGATACTACAGCACGCCTTCAGAGATCTTGTGGAGTCTGTCAGAGCTGTTTTGGCAGCAAAGTGTAATGCATATATGGACATTTGTATGCATGTGCATGTGTGTATATAAGGCAGAAAGAGAGAACATGGTGCCGTACGTGTATAGTTGACCAGAGCTTTTATTTAGAACATGTTAATAATAAGGCGTGAGATTGTGGTTTAGTCTGTCAGTTTGACCTTGAATCTGAATTGAAGTGGTCACTTGATTTCTTTCCTGCCGTTTCTGTATGAGAGAGAGTGAGTTATACTGGACTGTAGATTGCTCTCCTCTTTGAAACAGACTTTGGGTCTCATTTCTGAATCTGTTAGTGAAATTATGTGTAAATGTTTTCATAATTCATACCCTATTAAACTTTCCTCCATATTTACAGACGCACGGCTGATTTGCATTTAGTGACGCCTACAAACTTTTATAAAAGCTTAAGCTCCAAGGTGAGAATGGGGAAAATCACAACTAAAGGCATCATGTGCTAAACTTCCCATAATGCAGCTCAGCTGATGCAGTGTGTTGGCTATCACAGTCACACGATAAGGATCCATCTGCATATATACTCTTACTTTTGAGAACATTAACCCTATTGGGACAGGATTAAATTTGCATGGGGTTGTTGGGCAATTTTTGATTTACCATATTGGCCAAAATTGGAGAAAATTACAGGCTAAATTACAGGCTAATTTTTTATTATTTTTTTTTTGCCAAACTCAGCTCATTGTATAATCATAGTCCTCTCAACACACCTGATTTTCCTATGCAGATACTAAACAGCTACTTTCTGTATTTAGTCTCGTAGCACAATTTTCCCTCGAGGAAAAACTGATCAGAGCCAGTGTGCATTGAGCTCATCTGTGAAACATGGTGGCGGTAGTGTCATGGCTTAGGTTTGCATGACTGCTTTTGGAACAGACTCAATAATCTTTGTTGCTTCATATACATATCTTCTGATGGTAGCAGCAGAATAAATTCAGAAGTTACAAAAACACCCAGTCTGCTAATTTATAGAGAACTGCAACCAAATGAATTGTGAGGAACTTTATTATGCAGCATGAAAGTGATCCAAAACACACTCGCAACTCAACAAAGTACGTCATCAGGGGGAAAATGGAAGGTTTTAGACTGGCCGAGTCAAGCACCAGACCATTTCATGTCCTAAAGAGAAGACTGAAAGGAAGAAACCTGCTGAAACAAACTGAAAAAGTTCGCACCACTATATTTGCTCACCTAATAATCAGGTGGTCTTCCCACTCAAGGTGCCATGTTTTAAGTAGCTTAACACATCTGGATGTAAACATCACAAAATAAAAGCGGAAATTCTGATCTGACCTTCTCTTATTCATCTTAAATTCAAACGTCTTCTGTGTATATTGAATACAAGAGACTGTCAGAGCAGACTGTATTTTATTTAATTATTTATTTTACTGATTTTGTGTGGACAGAAAAAACGTGTAAAAACCCTGACGTCGCAGCGGCTACCTGCACACGCTCACTGTGTTACGAATGCACAAAGACTGCTGTTGAGGTTTTTACTTGGTGGACCTTAGTTTAGTAATGGATTTGCAATTTAATTCCACTTTCTTTTATTATTACACACTTTTGCTGAAGCAGCAGAATATGATGCACACACTGCTTCTGTGTTACAACACTAAGATTTTGGATAAGGCCCATGTAGAAGATTAAGTGGTTTACACCTCATCCGGCCTCTTGAGTTCTCGTGTTTGCCATATTTTTATTTTAAATTCCTATCGTGATCCCGTGCAGGATAAAGCACTTACTGAAGGTGAATGAATGAATGAAGGAACATTGATGTTCCTTCAAGGAACATGATAGTGTTTTATTTAGTTTCTATTGCTCAATGCATAGCTGTCTGGTGTTCCTGAGGCATTTGCATGCCAGCTTATTATGACTTGCTTATGAACATCACCGATATTTTTCTGTTTCTGTTTAAACAGAGATCTCTTCCAAACTGCTGTTTATTATTCAAATATTATGCACATTTAATTTTTATGTCAATTGTTCTTTCTGTTTGACTCATTTTTGAACCTGATTTTATAAAAAAATCTTTTTTGGTTCACGAATAGTTTCATTTACAAAAGCACAAATGTTTCCATTGAAAAAAAAATCTCAAATTTCTATTTTAGCATTGCGATTCGAGCTGCAGAAAACTGGCTAAAAGGGTTATAAATTTGTATGCTGGAAGCCCATCGGGACCGAAGCTATTGATTGATGTAACTCGAGTTACACCTTTCTGTAAATGTGCAGCTTCTTAACAGGTTGTTCTGTAGTAACTCACACAGGAGCTTGAATGGTTTACTCTATATATACACACACACACACACACACACACACACACACACACACACACACACACACACACACACACGCACACACACAATGATGTTTTCTCTAAGGATGTTTTTTTTGGTCTCTAGTGTGTAGGCTTTGTGACAGTTAGGTGGTTTTCACACTGAATCCATGTGTAATTGTTCCTGGCAAATCAACAGCACAATTCAGACTCACTTGACACTATCGACTCTCAAACTGCTGGTTGTTTGTTTTATCTTTTATCCATCACCATTGTTATGAAGTGACTTATAAGAAAAACTGACGTGCTTCACAGACGTTCCAAGACAATAAAACTTTAAATGGATACAGTGTGATTGTGTGTGATTGTTTGTCTGTAGTATAAGAGGAATATTATTATATTATTATATTATTTTATATTATTATTTGTTATAAATATGTTCATCAGCCCATCTAATCCAGATCGCACCATCCTCAGCACTACTGAATTATTTTCCTATAGAAACACACCCTGGCATATTTCACTCCATATTTCAGATTGAACTTCTAATGTTCGACTCTTCGAAAACTTTGACCATTTTAAACATGCATCTTATTTTTGTCTCCTGGAAAAAAGAGAAAATGCTTGTCTCTGTTATTAATTAATTAATTTAAGGAAACCGTGTGAATGAACAGCTCATAAATCCATTATACATGTGCTGTACTTGCAATTATTTATTTGGCAGACAATATTAGAGCTTTACTTTCAATTGCAACCTTTTAATTCCACAGAGGTATCGTAGTAGACGTGTTTCTGCAAGACTTCATTTTGTTATTGAAAACAATCATGAGAACAAAGAAACTTCTATTGCGCAGTCATTCTATATTACACATCTGTACATCTGCACGTTACTCCCTATAGTCACGCTGTTCTACCAGCAATCTGCTTACATGTGTACATTTTTTTTTCTATTTTTCTCATTTATTTTCTTGCGTTTCCCACCTGTATAGTTAATTCTATATTTTGTTGTAATCTTATTGTTCTTTTTTTTTATTTTATTTATTTATTTTTTTTTTACATTTTTTTTTTATTATTATTACTCATTCTATGTTTAGTGCGTGGGCATTGGATGAAGCATTTTATTCTATATGCATGTGTTTGGTTGTGTATGTGACAAATCGAATAAAAAAAAAATTTGAAAAATAAATAGCGAGCTTGTCTTCCCCCTGTACAGACCGCACCCCCTCACCTGTCTCCTGCCTGTATATAATACGCCAACATGATGGCAAAACAAAACGTTCCATATATATATATAAATTATTAAAGGCTCATCCACCTCCTGTCCGCAATCCTAACTGCTTCTTTAGTGTTCCACCTGTTGCTCCATTTCTTGCAAACATAACCTGATAAGTAACGTTGAGGCCGTCAGGAAAGTTTTACATTTTGATAAAGACCAGAGACGAAGCGATTATTTTTACTTGTAGAATACGGGCATCTTTAACCAGATGGACGACACAAACGTAGCTCTATCAGCACACAAATACAGTTTATTTCCCATAACATTTTATTTCATTTCATCTCATTCCAAGTTCATGCATATTTAAAAGATTTTTAATTAAGATTATAATTGTTGTTGTTTTTTTTTTTTTTACTACAATGTGGTGGCGATAAATTCTGTACAAAAATTATCGTACCAAAAAAACCCCCACACAATTAAACACGCTTCATTTCTTTTCGTATTAAATCTAATGAATGAATGTTTGTCGTGGTGTAAATTTTTAATCTCACAGCTAAATTTCGGCATTTTCTAAAGCAAACCATGCCGCAGTGAGACTATGGAGCGTTGAGGAGCGCATTTTGATGAGCTTTATCATTTATGTAAAGCAGAAAGGCTTGTTGTACATCCTGTTCTGCACTGTCCGTGGCAGTTGTCTCCGTACACACGCGCACACACACACACATTAATTGACCTTGTTCTCCTTATAAATGCCAGAACAGGGAACGTAGTGAGTTTAGATGTTGAGTGATATGACTGAGTCAAGCACAATGAACCTCTGCTGGAAAAACAAGCTTGAATCACTTGCAGGTAGACCGGTGAGGTTCAGGCAGCGACGCTCTGCAATATTTAACACACAGATTTTCTTTCCCACCTGCTTACAGTTACACCATTGACTCTCATTTTTACTGATCCTCCTTTTCTCTGTTTCTCCAGTTTTTAATTCTCCCCAGAGCTTCTGGGTCCTGATGTGGCCACGCGGAGGTTTAGTGCAGCGGACAAGCTGAAGATCTCTGGCTACTGGACCCGAGACAAACCTCACACACACTTACGCACAGAGAGAGACAGACTGACGTGCATAGGTAAAGATCCTCTACCGTACATTTACATCACATTTACATCGACACACTCGGCACATCCTTATATCAGTACCTACTTAACGTGCAGCCGCTCTCTGGACCCAGCTTGCAGTAATCATTGGGGATTTATGTATAGGGAAAAAAGTTCTCTTGAGTTGATGCATGTTATGCTTCATGAGGTCCAGGTTTCCACACAGAAAAAAGGCAAGCAGAACCGAAGTAGCTTACAGTAGCTCAAAAAACAAATTAAAACCGAAAAAGTGAACATTTGCCAGAATTAATCCTTAATATGAATTCATAGATTTGAAACAAAACAAAAAAAAAAGAAATCAGCTACTTTCTGATGTTAATTAATCTTCTTGATTAATATTTAATAACAATATATATTTAGATGCGTCTTGTATTGAAACAAATCAAAATGGAATTTATCATTATCAGTCTTATGTCATCACTTCTCTCAGATCTAATCACGTTTCACAGTTATTTGCCAGCAAATAGTGTTTGAATATAATTGAATATAAGTGTCAATAATACACACAGTTGGAGACTAGCATATCGTCGCTGTCAGGCGGAAACCTTGTATGTCCATATTTTGTCAGTTTCATATATTTTCACATATCGATGCTATTGGTCAGTCCCCACGTGGGTCTGTTATTTTTACAAGTTATTAACCAATCTAAAGTCTTGAAAATAGCTTGAGCGCAAATCTCATAACTCCAATGGACACTTCAACTGTCCACCTCTTCCTCACTCCTTGGGAGAGCTTCGCGGCATATTTCTCCTCAAGAAGAGTCGCAACGAATCAACACGTCTTCTGAGGTAAATGTCTTCAAAACACTGGGCTCAAAGAAAAAAAATCTTGACCCCCGCTAGTTCTTGTGCTCGTCTGAGGACAGGAATTTAGCGCGAGACAATCCACTGCAACGCGGACTAAACCCTGTGCACTGCAGATAAGGTACGGCGTTTTTTTTAATTTCCTGAAAAATAACGGTTTTGGAGATACGAGGATTCCGCCTGACAGCGACGATATGGTTTAAACCCCTCTTCCTCATCTGAACGGAGAAGGAAGTCAGGGCTTGTTCAGTTTAAAGGGTTCCACACAATATAAGCGATATTTTCTGCATCCTGTGTTCTTCAGTCTGTTGTGCGTATCATTTCATCAAATTGTCCGAGTTGCTTAGTAACAATAAACTGGATTTAGATGAATGCCCGGGGCGAATGTGTCCTCTGATTTACTTAATTCATTCTAAAAACGATTGCAAATGAGTGGCATCATAAATGATACAACTTAAAGGTGTGCGCGCTGGCATGTCTTCTGAGTTTGTGTGAATTTGTTAATTGCTCATTGTCTTTATTCACGATTGTCGGTATGAGTTTGTGCTGCGTTCTTCGTCTTTTAGACTTCGTTTTCCAACCTTGCAGATTTCACCGGAGCCTCATAGCCACCCTGTTGCCATGTCGACCTCATCACTAAGGCGACAGGTGAAGAATATTGTTCACAATTACTCTGAAGCGGAGATTAAGGTGAGAGATCGCTTTGTTTTATGCTTACGCTACTTCCCCTATAAACATGGTTTTATTTCTACTTTATTGTATTTCTTTTTGTTTGTGAAAGTTTTTTCTCTATAACAGTCACCTCTTTCTGAAAGATTTGTGTTTAAAACTTGAGTGTGTGTAGTTCTCTTTTTCTGATCTTTACTTTAAAATAAAAAACATTGAACACTTCTAAAGTTAGTTTTTCATCCTTCTCCAGGTCAGGGAAGCGACTTCCAACGACCCATGGGGTCCGTCCAGTTCTCTGATGTCAGAGATCGCCGATCTGACATATAACGTCGTGGCCTTCTCAGAAATCATGAGCATGGTGTGGAAGAGACTCAACGATCATGGGAAGAACTGGAGGCATGTGTATAAGGTCAGGACCTCATGTGAATTACTGATCTTTTAGTCTGTGTGACATTAAGACATTTTGGTGTCGTAGCATCACTCTGCACTTGACCTCCATGTGTTTCAGGCTATGACTCTTATGGAGTATCTGATTAAGACGGGTTCAGAAAGAGTGGCGCAGCAATGCAGGGAAAACATCTACGCTGTCCAGACACTCAAAGACTTCCAGTACATCGACAGAGACGGAAAAGACCAGGTAACACCCACACACCCCGAGTGGAATTTTATGTTTTGCTTCCCTAAGGAAAGCTATTCTTCAGGAATTTTTCAATAATTCAACTCGGAAGGCAATTTGAACACCATCTGAGCGCCCAGCCGAGCCGACCGTCAACGCAATCCTGTTGTCGAGTTATGCAAAGCATCAGATGCAGCTGCTTTAAAAGCAGTCGGTTTCCTGTTGAAAGTAAGTCATCATCACATGCAGTGATTGTGTAGAACACATCAGTGGAGACATGGCACCATCTGTAATGACACCACTGAGCCCTGCGCAGTGTGGAGTAGATTTGGCGAAGGAGATCACAGTTTGTGGTACCATGACTTGTGAATAGGACCTGATGCGCACTATAATACATGGCAGTGGATTATTGAGGTGTTAGGGCTCCCTTGCGTCTTTTCCATTTTCTCTTGTGAAGTTGGTCGTATCATGAATTCTACTAAAACTCAGGGTATTTCAAGCCTGACCCTGGTCGCCTCTTCCAGGAGGAGACGACTTGATTGTAGACCCCAAGCTTGCATCCAATTCAATACAGATTTGGCTAAAGGAACATGATAGTTATCATTATTTTGCAGCAGGATGTTACACGATGCTGTAATTCTGGGTAGCTAATAATTTGAAACCGACGGTCCAGCACCGGCTGTGGATGGAGAGACTGCGGGTCAGACGTAGTGACACATAATGTATGATGATACTAACCTGTCTCTTATTATTGTTTTACTTGTTCGTAAACTCTATTTATTCTTAGGGACTAGCGGGTTACAAGAGGCACGGGGTATCCCTGAAAGCATAGAAACTCAAATAAGTAAACCTGTAATTTATTAGTGACAGTACGTGTGACTTGCCTTCTGTGCGTCCAGAGCCAACACTCGACCATGCCCTCACTAGCATACCAGAAATTGACAGCATTTATCATGACCTATTATTAGTATTTAATGCTTCTATTTTAGTATCCCCGTCTGCTTGCAGTCAAAATATCATGCATGTTTTTTTTTTGGGTGTGTGGGTGGGGGTGTTTCTTATTTTTATGAAGGGACTAATAATTCTGGGATGGACAATGATGCCGACAATGTCTGATTCTCAGATCTCCAACAGTTTGCACTTGTAGGAATAATGCCTAGGTTCCAAATGAATCGTATCATGTGTTACAACAGATAAAGCGTCACATCATTAGCAGGGGTCATTTCCAAGAAAACGCTCAACCAGTCTCCTAAAACCAAACATGGTTGGCATCTGTGATTCTAACAGTCAAGACAGTTGAACAAACAGCATATTTAAGTTTCAGGACTTCAATAGCTCAAGGTCCTTCAGCACAAGTGAATAAAAGGCTCATCTCCCACTCATCCTGACAAACACACACACAAACTCTTCACGCCGCACATCTGTTCCCTCCGGGAGTGTGTAATTCTGAGAGATCTTTTTATCGCCTATGCTGTTTAATCGCATGCTGACGTAGGTAGGCAATGCCTTCGGCGTTTTTCTGTTTTTTTTTTCCCTGTACTTTGTACATTAGAATATTGGCTTTCTGTGAACGTAACATAACTGACAAACAGCAGTGAAATTTCTTTGAACGATTCTTACTTTGTCAATAGACACCCAAATCTGCAGTGAGCAAAAACGAGGCATGAATTCGAAAACTGTTCATTTTTATGCCACCAAAACAACAATCAATATCGAATATCAAAACACTGTTATACAGTAGTGTACGCTCATATTCAGCCAGTCACGTGGCAGCAGCGAAATGCATAAAATCATGTAAATACAGATCAGCAGCCTCAGGCAGTGTTCACATCAGCCGTCAGAATGGGAAACAAATAGGATTGTTGGAGCTAGATGAGCTTGTTTGTGTAGAACTGCTGATCTGGGATTTTCACACACAACAGTTTCAAGGGTTTACTCAGAATTGTGCAATAACGAAAAAAAAAACAGCCAGTGAGCTACAGCAGGTCTGTGGACAGAACTTGGTTGTTGAATAGAGATTAATAGAGACTAGTTTGAGGCAGCAGAAAGGCTACAGGAACTCAGATAACCACTCTGTACAACTGCAGTGAGCAGAAAAAGCATCTCAGAATGCACAACATGTTTAAACTTGAGGCAGATGAGATACAACAGCAGAAAATCATCAGTCGTGTTACACTTCTGTCAGCCAAGAACAGAAAGCTGAGGCTGCAGTGGACAAAGGCTCACCAAAACTGGACAGTTAAAGACCGGAAAAACGTAGCCTGGTCTGATGAATGGCAAATTCTTCTGAGGCTCGGAGATGGTGGTCAGAATTTGGCACATAGATCTATAGACGCAACCTGCCTTACATTTTATTCTTATTATTTTTATACTGTCTCTATCGCTGTAAGCAGTAACGCATGTATTGTACAACATCATTTTGTGTTAGACAGACTGTGATTCAGGGATTTATCTCAGTGTTAAGATTATTTTTGAATGTGACGCATTGACAAAACGTGTCTAAGCTTAGCAAAATAAATAGTGACTGTCGGAATGTAAGAAACACCATACATTTGCTGAGTTTGATCTCAGCTGTGATTTCTTTAACCTGGATTTAATCATCTGTGAAATCGTTGTAACGCAGCTGCAGAAAGTTGGAGAGGGTGTATGTGCGTGTTAGCTCATACTAGTGTGTATCGTCTCATAAAAAACAACACGCTCAGCTGAAGTAGGGATTCTAAAAGCCCTCACCCAATTTAAGAGAAAGAGGAAGCTGCTTTTTCAGAGGAGGAAGCACGTAATGTTTTATTACACCTACACATGAGTAATATGAGTGCTATTTTATGACTGTTGTGAAGTACTGAAGCTACAATATGTCCCTCATTTCAGAGCCTGGTGCCCCAGCTTGTGAACTGAGAGGCAGTTTGTGTGTGACTGAGTGAAATATGTAATGGTGTGTGTGCGTGTGTGTGTGTGTGTGTGTGTGTGTGTGATTAGGGTGTAAATGTAAGAGAGAAAGCCAAGCAGCTGGTGATTCTTTTGAAAGATGAGGAAAGGCTACGTGAGGAGAGGATCCACGCACTCAAGACCAAAGAGAAGATGGCACAGACCTCAAGTGGTGAGTCAGTCAGTTAATGACATTAAGAGCTGCTTCATGTGCTGAAAGAGAAAGTGTGCCGGTGTTTGTATTTAGCACGGCGCAAAGGGGGAGCATTGCGCTTGGCCACGTTAAGAAATGAATGCTTTTCAAACCATAATGCCTAGCTGTTTAACCCCCAGCGTCTTCGGCTCCCTCGGCTCCTACTTTAGGACTGCACCCGGGTCCGGATTCAGAACAGGCGTGGCCACAGAGCTCAGGGGAGGAGGACCTCCAGCTGCAGCTGGCACTGGCCATGAGCAAAGAGGAAGCAGAGCAGGTAAAATTACTCACCCATCAGCTGCCATGTCCTCTCGCAACGGGTAAAACGGGCAATCGAGGACATTTTTTATGTGTATTTTATAACCGTAGATTAATATGGAACTCCTGATGCATGATTCCTGAATAATGTAAATAATTAGGAGTTAGTTTTCACATTTTACAGAAAGCATTCAGAACAACCGTTATGCAGATTTCCGACATGCAAAAATACCCTCAAATTCTTTTATTATAAAAATGCAAGTTTTTAAATATTTTGTCTGCTCTGTATTACCACAACAATATATTTCAAATTGTGTTTCTCCTGTAGTCAGAGATCCTAATGAATACAAAGGTAAGGCTTAATCTTAAGAGGATAAACTAATGCAGAGTAAGTTCTACGTTAAAACTATTAAGTTGTGTTTTGGAGGAAACTTCAGTTAAGCTCGTATTTCTGAACAGTAACGCTTGTAAAGCGGTTGAGTTGTGTTTTAAAATGACATTTTAAGGGCTTTTATTTTTGACACCATCCTTAGTCTTCCTGTTATCTCTACCTAACACTAACTAGTTTCATATCCCCTCCCCAACCACTTCCACTTCTGCACTTGCTCTCTTACTCACTTCCTACTTTCAGTCATTCTGTAGTAGTTTAGGGATCACAGCTAATGAGCTTAAGGCCCTTCAACTTGCCCCCCACTCACTCACTTGCTCACTCACTCACTCACTCACTCACTCCTGTCCTTGCCCCTCTCCTTACCCCTCTCCCCCAGACTAGTGCTGACCCTCTGGAGGATGCAGAACTCCGCTACGCACTCACGATCAGCAAGGAGGTTCACCAAGAGGTCAGGGATCACGGGTCACCCAGATCCCGGGGGTGAAAGTCGCTCCCGTAATCGCTTTCTTGTGCACGTTCCAAAATTCAATTGTAAATTGAGCCCCAATTTATTTCAGAGTAATTTCACTGATCAATCAGTTACACTGTTAACAAAGAAAAGGCTGCAGTTGTGCAATCGCAAAATAAGACTTTAAGCCGGAATTCTCATAAATGATGCAAGCTTTTGCTTTTAATTACAAGTAATTGTACCTAATTTGTGTTATAATTTGAAATCATTTCGATAAACCGCATAAAACCACTATAATTATTTCCTAATCTGACATAAACGTTACCTTTAATCTCGTGAGACGTTTTTCCTCATTAGCCTCCTGGTGCTCTAATTGCTTGTACCTATGTAACGACGGCATGTGATCGACAGGAGGAGCGTCTGCGCAGGGGTGATGATCTAAGGCTGCAGATGGCCATCGAGGAAAGCAAGAGGGAGAAAACCAAACCAGAGGAGGTGTGTACACGTGTGTGAGGGGACGTTAAGTCATTATATGGCAAAAGATTATTATTTATTATTTTTTTTTAACTCTAAACACATCGCTGAGTATTGCTGTATTTTTGGTAATGCCAAAATAATAGTGAATAATTCAACAAAGAATTTTTTTAGTGAACATTCGTATTACAGCCTAAGTCATTGTTTATGTTCTCAGGTCACAAAAGTCTTATACTGTATGTAGAGTTACGGGCGATTTTGAACCATAAAATGAGCAATGGTGATATTGAGTAATAAACACAGCACTCACTTCAGCTCAGTTGTTATGAAGGCTGTGTTTATTCTTAGCCACCGTTTGTCACCTCATTTATATTGTGCTTAGTTATATGGAAGGAATAAAACCCGATGTGAAGTGTGCTGTAAGGGATATGTATATGATCTATCTCTTTCTCCTCTCTCATCTCAGTCCTCTCTGATGGAGCTGAGTGCTGTAGATCCGTGGGGAGCACCAGCAGCTCCAGGATCCTCTGGCCCATCTCCTCCTCCGTCTGTGACTCCTGCCCCTTCAACAGGACCCTGGGGCCATAGTGACCCCTGGGGCGCAGCGTCTCCTGCTTCTCCTCCTAGTGCTGACCCGTGGGGGGGAAGGCCACCTTCAGTGGCCCCTGCTCCAGACCCATGGGGGGAATCTTCAGCAGTGAATTCTGACCCCTGGGCATCTACAGGTGAGTGAAGAGCTTGCATTGTTGCCACTTCAGTGGATGGCGCGACGCGACGCGATGTCTGTTGAATTTGGTTACCGTTCTTGCTGAGGTAACGTGCACATTGAGCCAGAACTTAAAGGTGTATCTCAGAACAATTCAGACCATCAATTGATCAAACAGTCAGACCGATGTCTTCGTGTCTGGCAGGAGTCACGGCACAGAAACCTTCAGTAGTGTCTTCCATAGTGTCCAACTCATTTCACCAAACATTTTTGTGGTAAAAGTTTTTGTTTTTCTTTCCCCATTTTCTTACAATAATGTTATTGCTGTATCTACTATAAACAGTGGATCTACAAAAAAGCCAGTGAAAGCTCTGTGTTTAAAAAGACGTGATTGCCGTCTTCAGTCGTCTCTGCTATTTGCTAGCTGTTTAGAAAAAAAAGCCCAGCAAAATTATTGATTTTTATTGAAGTTTTACAGAGAGTCATTTGCTGGAGTAAAAGAAGACTTTCAGGACCTCGGCTTATTACAGAGTAAAATGTTGTCCACCATTTCACCCTTGTGTGTTTATCCTTCATTTACCATTCCTCTGTTTCTCTTTATTGTGACTTTGATACCAGTGTGATTCTCTACTGCAAAATCTTAAGGAGACTGTCAGTGAAGACCCCGAATTCAGATTGTTGAAGAAATTACAGTTTAAGTTAAATAAAGCCAATAAATCAAAGATTGAAATGGTTTCAGCATTACTGTCATTAGGTCTGAGGATTAATGTCAGTAATGTATGTAGTTTAAGAAAGTTTGAGTACTAGGCTCACAGTCAGTAAAGCTTTTGCTGAGCATTTGCATTTTGTTGTCTGTATTACGTCGATGTAACAGGCACCATGACTAACAGAGGCAAAGGTTAATTGCAGTGCAAAAAAAAGACTACACTACATTTGAACGTTTTACTAGAATAGAACACTATCAAAACGTATCAAAGTTTCAACTCCTTTTTGTGACTTGAGTCTGCATGCGTGTGGTTCTCGACCTCTGATCCTTTCATCTGTCCTCCCCAGCCGTCACCCCTCCTAGTAGAGACCCCTGGGCTCCATCAGTGCCTGCAGCCCCAACCTCACTCTCAGGGTCGTCTGATCCCTGGTCTGGGGAAGGGGTTGCCCCTGCAATTGATGCTCTGACTTCTGACCCCTGGAGTGGTCCCACTAAACACACAAATGGCACAGGTACACGTTGTGTAACATATTGTCAACTATGTAAGTGGGGAACTATGACTTGCTCATTTAGCACTTGCTTCCAGGACATGACTTGTTTTTTTAAACAAATATTAAGAAAGAAAAAAAAAAGGAACAATCAGGCATCATGATATCGAAGGACTATTTTATAACCAATTATTTATAATAATTTACGTACAGTGTGTACAGGACTACAAAACGCTCAGATAACTGTATAGCCATTTTTATGAATTGATCATTTAGTTTTTTATTGCTTTTTATGACGACGCATGCTTAATCTTGCAGCTTGCTCTAGCTACCGATTCCTGTTAGCTGGCAAGAACGTGTCTGCAAGTTGGTTTACCAGTTTAAAAAGCCCATAATTTACTCCATCCAAAATGTCAACGCTTTGCTCAGCATATTTCTTGTCTGTTTGTTTTTAAGCAAAATTCAGAATTTTGCCCAGGTGACAAGAATGTGATGCTGAAATGTTTCTGTGCCACCCATGTTTTTCCACAAAAAAGACAACCATTGGCATTTATAACACACAGGATACGGGTACATTGTGTTTTGACACAGGTTATAAAATCGGCTGTATAAAAATTGGTCAAAACCAAAAACTGGCATTAATTCATTCTACATTTAAAAAACTTCAACAAACCTTATTGTGTGTTGATGCTTTCTGCCCCTTTAAAAGCACCTCATGTTCATGCCTTATTACCTGCTCAACATGTGGGTGGCAGCATTGATCAATTATTTAAAAATGTACTCTTCCTCTTGTTTTTTTTACCTCAGGAGATCCAGACAGGAGAGGCTCCTCAGTAACAGGCAGCGATGCAGGTGGTGGAGGAAGCACAGGCTCTCCGGTGCCATTTGACCTCTCATCACTCGGCTCCTCGCTACCGGTTCGGAAAACGCCAGAGTCGTTCCTGGGGCCCAACGCAGCACTGGTGGATCTGGACTCCCTGGTATCATCCAAACCCAAACCCAGACAGACTCCTCCAACCATGACTTCATCTCACAACCCTTTTCTTCAGTCACAGAGTAGGCACTCACTCAGAATGTTTGTGGAATCAGTTTTTGCACACTTGATTATTTAGTCCAGCTTCAAAGAGTAACAAAAACTACTGATGGATGTATTTAAATAAGAAAGGACTAAACATGCTTTTCTGGCACAGGCTTACTTTGAGTGTTGAGGGAAATGAATAACATGGCATAGCGCATGTGTAGCTTCATAACTATGTCCTGATATGCTGTGGACAGTGAGCTGTGGCTTGGTTGTACATGATGTTAAATCGTACTACAGGTCTCTCTGATAAATAACTCGTGCATGCTGTAACTTTCTTACTCCCCTCCTTTATTTTAATTGTTCATTTTTTTATTTTCTCTTAGGCCCCTCACCTGGGCCGGGTGTGGCAGTCACTCCTGGCAGCACCATTTCCAGCCGGGGGGTGTCACCAACACCGGCTTCATCTTCAAACCCTTTTGGTGTGACCCCAATGGCCTCCATTTCCCCTCAGCCTTCCACGCTTGGTCTAAGCCAATTACGTACCAGTCCTGTCCCTCCTAACCCTATGCTGAGCCAAATGCCTACAATGGGAATGGTTCAGCCAGGGATGAGCGTGCCAGGAATGGGGGTCCCTATGGTGGCCCCCGGCATGAGCATGGGAATGGTACAGTCCAGTCCGATGGGAATGCCGTTCAGTGGAATCTCTCCCATGGGCCCTGTAGGAAACTCTGTGCTGATGGGCTCAGGGGGAGTCACTCAACCAGCGCTGGTTTTGGGTGGCCCATCGGGAGTAGGCGGGGTTATGGGTGCCGGAGGACCTGTGACAGGGGGTGGGGCTACAGGTGCAAGCACCAATCCGTTTCTTCTCTGAGAAATTTCACAGCTCCCCTTCTTACCTTTCCACTTGAAGAACTTCAACATCAACAGTGTGCAACATGAGAAAATGTGTGTACATTATATTTAAAGCATTTCAGATTTCACTTTATTCCATTTCTTTTTGCTTTCTAAGAAATAAGAGGTAGCGGGAGAGGAGAGGAGAGGAAAAGGTCTACATCATTTTATTTTGTTCGTTTGTTTTGGGGGACTTGATGTGCATGTGTGATTGAGATGGGTCGTTCAGTCAACGCAGGTGTGTGAAAATCATTATTTTATTGCACAGAAATTGAATGACAAATGAAAGGGGGACAGAAATTAGCCACTAATAAACTGATCTAATCGAATCACCCACACCACCTTACTCTAAAGAGGGAGTAGTAGTGACACTTACAGTGTGCATGAAGGAGCGCTTTAAACTCCCACGGCTTGAACTGAGATCTGATCGTCTTTGCATTTCAGCCACATCTCATGATCAAACCGGGTGTATTACTTTTTAATTTAATTCAACGTGTAATTTTTTTTCTAATTTATTGTTTTGTTTTGTTTTTGTCCTTGGATTAAATAACCAAGGAAAATAACATTGAAATACAGCCATTGAATGCGATGCCTTGTTTAACATCTTTTAAACTGGTGAAGTTATGCTTCTACACGTGGGTTGAGACAGCAAGGTTGTGTGAGTGTGTGTCAGTGAGTGTGTGCGAGCGTGTGTCTGTCTCCAGGTCTGTCCACGTACCCTAACGCTGTGTTTATTACATGAAGCCACATCTGTAAGGGATTTGTGTCTGCATTATGGTGACACTTTTCTGTGCTTGTCCACGAAGGCATCTGTACTTAGTGTTTGTCCTTTTATTCATTTTCTTTAATTTTTTTTTTTTTTTTTTTGGTCATTGTAGTGACTTGAAGCATTAGACGGAACCGTCACATGGGACACAAGATTTTATTCTCGCATTTCACCACCCACCGATTCTTTCCCGTATGTTTCTGAAACAAAATGGGGCGGGTGGACTTTAAATGCTTCTAAAATTGTGACCTGGATGAAACATTTGCAAAATTTGAAATGCTAAAAATTTGGGGGACTGAATAGCAATCCATGCTGTTATTCTTAATTTACTTTTGATGAATTATTTTATATATGAAGATATCTCTTATACTGGGTAAGCTAAAAAGATTATGGTGTTGACTGTGAATATTCACATTTCAAAAAAAAAAAAAAAAGGGGAGGAGGAAAAAAAATAAACGTAAAAAAAAAAAATTGTGTTTTCTTTTCTTTTTAATCTGTTTCTTTTTTTTTTTTTTTTGTGGGTGTTCTATTCCAACAAATTCAGGACCAGAATTTCTTAGACATTTCAAATAATTTTTTGAGCGGTGCTTTTTATTCCGATGCAAGGCTTAGAAAATTGTACCTGATTTATTTAGGTAAAGTTCAGGAAGTTAACATTTGCGAAGGAAGTGCTAAAATAATCGAAGAGAACTGAAAACATCGAACTGTTTTCTCACACAATATTCAGTCACAATACATTGAAGGAGCCCCAGGTCACCTGTTAGACTCAAGAGATTTACATGTATTGAGCTTAGCTATATAAAAAAAAAGCATTAACATACAAAAGCACTTTCAAGTGTAATAAAAAATGTATCACTAGTTAAAATAGCGAAAGCCAACATCAGTAACAAGTTAGCTGATGAATAGTAACTAAGGATGTTTTCATTTCAGTTATTTTAATGGAGTTTTTTCGGTGGAAACAGGAACAGATAAAAAGATCTTTATATTGTAGGTGATCAATAGTTTCTCGATTTATTGTATAATTATTTAATGGATGAAAAGGGCAGGAAAACATTTGCCAAATCCATAGAACTGTAGACAGCATTTCATGTCTTGCACCCTAATGACCTAAAATGATCAGTATTCCTATTTTGTGAGTAGTAAGAACTGTTCACCTCACTGTAAAGTATTTAAAGGCATCCAGGTTAGCAGGCCAACATGAAATTGTGTCCTGACAATGATGTGGGCAAAACACACCAACTCTACTACTACTGCTAGAGAGTAGCAGCATATAACCACCAGCAGCTCATGACCATAGATACTGTACATTAATGTGCAGCGATACAACCTCATCTTATGTTAGAAAGTAACACAATAATAGCTGCTATAATAACAGATCCAACAGCATCTAGTCCAGCTTACTGTCTAGCAGCATGGAAACTTTTTTTCTTCCTTCTTCCCCTCAACACTCTGTCAGTACTTACACTTTGCCTTTGTTTGCAGAAAGTGATTAGATTTATTACTTGAAGTAAAAAGCCAAACAAGACACCTGGCGGTTCAGAGGCAGGATCTCATGCTCTCACTGCCACGTTACGGGCTAAATTAGAATAAATCGGGTGGGTTGCGTCAGGAAGGGCATCTGGTATAAAACCTGTGCCGAATCAAAAAATGTATGGATCTGATGAGCCGGTGTTTTGCGACCCTGAACAGGGAATTGATGAAGGACAAAAACTTGCTCCAAAATAAGATTTTGCCAGCTGGTCAGTATTTTATTTAATTTCAATTATTAAATAAAAATTCTTTCTTTTATTAATTTGGTGTACAAACTAAATTTTGGTGTAAGTCTATTTATATAAGTTTAGTTTATATGTAAGTTTATTAATAAGTCTATTTTTACTATTCTGTCTGCTGCTACTTCCGTGAGCATGGAGCAGTGTAATGCCTTCCCCTGTGGGCCTCCCATTAGCGTTTGGTGTAGTTCCCATTTTTGACCACTAGGTGCAACAATAACTCAATGCTGCTAAAAGGGCAAGACGTGGAAACGTGAGCAGCTCACTGGAACATCGGTTATATATCTGACAGATTTTTTCTATTGTTGGCCGTTAGTATTTCAACAGAATTTACAATGCACTTTCGAATAAAGATTTTTTTTACAGCACGTGGATAGACATATAGAAGAGCCGCTACTTATACAAATACTTGAATTTTATATTTTCAGGTTTCAAACAAACGTGCTCATCTTGATAAATAAAGCTCTGCAGTATTTCAAATTGTTCCACAAAATCCACAAGATTCATCGAATGTTCAGGCAATCAGTGAATCCCAATCAAAATCATCCTGAATCTCTTCACTGTTGCTGTGGAGCTGCTTCATTGGGGGTCGATGTCGAGGTGTCAAAGGCTGTGCTGGAATAGCTACAGACGAGAGAAAAGAGCAACGTTAGACTCGGCTTGAAAAGCAGAGACTCCGACGATCTTACGCCGACATTCAAAGCCTCTGTAAGATCCAATGTGTAAAATTCTGTTAAAATATGTGAAAATGAGACAAAAACACCCAAGTGTAGAGAAAACATCACAATAATTCCTGTTACCATGATGACCATAAAATGATTGGTTCATTCTTTTTTAGCAGCTTGTTTATGATAACATTCTATTGCTTGTTTAAAGAGACATTTTCACCAACTAAACGACTTTGCATACAGTGCCCCATAAACTAGCAGTGACACTAACTCCAGGATTACTGGGTCCTACAAAACAGGCAAAAATAAATTTTAAGAAGAAGAGAAGCCGATACAGAGATATTTTGTGTTTGTTTTTTAAACATTCTTATTTATTATTTATTTTATTATTTTTTGAATTAATTTATCTATTTTATTAATTTTGTTTTTTATTCATTTATTTTTATTTATTTTTATGCTTTTGTTTTGCCGGTTTCAAAATGATCTCAACCTATACAATAAATGTTTAGTGACGCCCCTGTAAGGTTGAGGACAGTTATAGAAGGATCCTGTTGAAGACTGTAAATAATACATTTAACCGAAAATGTTAATAGGAACAACTGTTACCCCTGCACATTTGTGCAATTATCTAATCAGTCAATCAACCAATAGATACGGGTTCAGGCGACGTTCACATTAAACTTCAGTATGGAGGAAAAATCTCAGTGGCTTAAACCATGGCATGGTTGTTGGTGGTCTAAATATCTAAAAATCCTGAAGCTGATCTCCTGGGAGTCCAATGAGAGCTGACATTGGGGCTAAACCTAACTGGAAGGCTACAGTAAGGTAAGTAAACACTCATTACAACCATGGTGAGCAGAAAAGCATCTCAAATTTGCCTCAACAGACAGAAAGGTTTCAATCAATTCAAATAAACCACTGTACATCTGTGGTGAGCAGAAAACATCTCAGACCACAACTTGAGGAAGAAGACCACATCAGGTTCCAACACAGTCAGGTATGCTGAATCTGGGCAGCTGATAATGGGAAAAACTTCATATGGTCTTTATTTAATTTTCAGCTGTCTAGTTTCAATGAGCCTTTGCTCAGTGTGAATAAGCAAGTGTACAGGTTTTTAAACCTCACAGACATGATCACATCTCTAGCTGATTCCATAGACTTACCATTGGAAGGCAGAGGCTGGCTAGCAGCTGGCTGGCCTTCGAGGCTCCTCTGGGAATTCTGGCTGTGGCTTTGAGGTGTTAAAGTTTTCCTTTGGCTCTGAACAGACGGAGCACCGCTACAGTGCGGGAGCTGGGGAGGTAAGCTGAGTGGAGAGGGCTGTGTTAAATGCGACAGAGTTGGATGAGAGCCCGGTGGCATGTTGGTAAGAGGTGAAGCTATCTGGTGCAGAGAGGACGAGCTGCCAGACACAGAGCCAACGATGCCCCTGTGAGTAAAAAAACGGTTGAGCGAATCACACAGCGAGGTGAAGACAACCGGATCCAGCGCCCAATCACAGAGTTCTGCCTGACGCATGCTCGCTACCAGGTCTGAAACACAAAAGGAATTGTGTCTAATAGTACATCAACACAATGCAAATCATTCATTCATTCTCAGGCGTCATTGGGCATCCAATGCAAATCAATACAATCTTATAAAAAAATGTATAACGCTACCATCAACTGACCAGGGTGATTGCTGAGGTCTATATTAGACCAGTCCAAACTGCTAGCAATTCTGAAGCTCTCTCTTAAAGACTCAGCATTACTGAACCAGTCTGCAGGAACAACTGACAAAAAAAAAAAAAAAAACATGTTTTATTGACTTTTAAGAAACGAATATGCAAACATGAATTTGGTGGGCTTTACCGTTGTTGTGGAGCAGTCGATCAGGCTCAGCGTTTTGGTTAGGTAGGAAACTCGGGTTCGGGTTAGGGGTGAGGCTGGTACCGGTGTTTACACTAGTGATCATGTGTGTAGGTTGATTAGTGCTGGGGCAGGGGTTTGGTGACAGAGGTGGCAGCGTTGGTGTGTGGAGCGGTGCAATATCACCCGGAATACCAAGCAGACTCGCAGCATCCGCTGCAAGAAAGAAAACGTTATTCTCACTATCTAGAATCCTTAATTCACTTATTAAGAACAAATCTGTGTACAGATACAAAAATAAACACCCCCCCTGGAATTTATTAGATTTGTCAGAATAGCAAATAACTCATATTCTTCCTGTAAATATTCTAAAAATCCAAATCTTCACATCGTCTCTCAGATTTTACCAGTGGCAGTAACTTAACAATGGATAAATAATGAGTATTTTCAGGAAGACTAATTTTAAGATGAATTCCTTCCTTCCCTCCTTCCATTTATCCATCCATCCATATTTCATATGTGATTTATTGTGGTCTAAGTTCAGGTGGATTCAGAGCTTTACTCAGGAACACTAGACACAATGTGGGAATACACCCTCACTGGGATGCCAATCCACTGCACGCAACCATACACACACGTTCACACACTGGTTTGTCATCAGGTCAATTTAGTGTAGACAATCCACTTATGGCTACTGGCTTACTGTTTCTGTGAGGTGGGAAAACCCAGAGAAAACCCACACGGAGCAAAATTCCGCACTCAGTTACCCAAAGTCGGGATTAATCCAGGAGCTATGCATTAACAATGCTGCACCACATTATCCCTCCATTTTCTCGCAGGAAACCTGGGGTCTATCCCAGAGGGCTCTGGGAACAAGGTGGGACACACCCTTGGCTGAGGCATTAACCCATCACATTGTGCAATCACACACACTCACACACTCCAGACAATTTATAGATCCCAATCAACCTACAGAACACGTCTTTGGACTGACAGGTGAAAACTCCCAAAGCACAGGGAGAACATGGCAACTCTGAGTACACAGAACAGAGGCAGGAATCAAACCCCCAACCCTGAAGGTGCGAAGCAAACACACTAACCACAAAGCTACCACACCTTTTGCCAAATCAATGAAAACCAAATGAGGAAAAAGACTGATCTAGTTTTCACACTTTACTCACACTGTGAAGTGACTCTCTCTCTCACAGAGCGACAGAGAGACTGAAATGAAGTGTAGAGGTCCGGAAGGTTAAGATCAGAGAAGGAGAAGCGCAGCGGCTGTTCAGTCGATGGGACGGAGGCAGTAGGGGCTGTAGTTAACGGGGCAGGGGGTGGACGCTGCTGGAAACCAACAATATTAGAATCAGATTCATTTGGAAATCAGAATAAAAATCTGTTAAATCCTCAGCTCTTTATTTATCATCATCCATCATTTTTTTTATTTATCCAAAAGGTAAAGCTACTGTAAACTTGAGAGAATAAAGCATCATAGCATTGGACACTGACCGACGTACCTAGAACGCTGCAGATAAGCATTTGGTTTAGCGGTTAAGTGTTATTTTAACAGCAGAATATAGTTTGGTTTTAAAACACACACACACACACACACACACACACACACACACACACACACAATGTGACGGATGTGGTAGATGGGAGACAAAATGACACCTTTTTTTTCACCTCTTTCACTTTGAAACTTTTTTGGGTGATTTGTGTAATCAATTGTTCCTGTGACCTTTTTTTCATTTCATTTTTCTTGAGCCGAGTCATTCCACGTATTTCCTTTCCAAAGGCTAATTTTATTAAAAGAACAGAGAGGAAATGTCACCAGAGAAAACTATGTGTAGTGCTTGGGTTTGTTCCAGAAAAGCAGGATTTCCAAGATCTTGTTATTCAGAAAGCATTAACATCCAGATTAAGATCTGTTTCTCTTACATATTAAAGGCTGTAATCCAATTTGAGGTAAGCTTGTATGCAGTATATGGATCTCAGACAATAATACTCTAGAATAATAATCCTCTACTCAGGGATGGAGTTATGCATGCAGAGGTGAAGTTTGAAAAAAAATCAAAAGGTGTGTCTCAGTTATGCATGATTCTGACCTTGCGATCTTAATTCTTTTTAAAAGGCAAAAAAAAATTGAATGGCTTTGTTGTGTCTAATTTAAAAATTTACGTAGCTTGCTAGGGGCCAAATTTTCATTAAAAAAGTTTTGTTTTTTTTCTTCACGCAAATATGTATATACTCAGAGTAAGTGCTGATATTAAACCCATTTCTGCTCTCTGAGATGCCTCAAGCGCTCGTTCATAAACATCTAAAATTTGAAGGCGTTATCTTCAGCCGCTAATATTCTGTGTAAGGTTATTCCAACAGAGATAAAAACATCTCACACTGAAAGCCAACAGTGTTCTGATTCATTTCATATCAGACTTCTGTGATAAAATAATTCATTTGTTTATACTGACTGACAATATCTGATAAGTCTTACACCAGCGTACTGATAAAACAGGTTCCATATAATTTTCTGATGGATATCAAATAAAGAGCTGTATTAACTCCAGTACCACTGACTAACTGTTTGATTCAACCGTGACAACATTTCCACCTGGAATGGCGTTCGAGACCGATGTTAATTACACGAATATGACATTACTAATGAATTAATAGTATTGTCCCTTTAAAACTAACCGTATTTTTTGCGCTGAGGACATTGATCCTAATCAAATTCACCGCTCACTGTGAGGACCACATGTTTTTAATAGATTAAGTTATAAGTTGAATTAAATGAAATCCTTATTCACGTCTGGATATCAACATTAATCAACAAAAACATTATTTTACCTTACAACGCAAGTAAGAGAACTGAAAGCAGGATAAATGATTTCATTCGATCTAAATGTATAAGAATGAATTTCTTTTTGAAATTAACTAGAAAGATGCTAGGTTTAGGTATTAAACCTGTACGTAACTGCAGTATTTAACAAGTACAGACACTTAAAACCTAAGCACATAAGTAAGAATTGCTTGTTATGGATCCTGGGTATTATGGATCCTTCTGCTTCCTAGTGCTACAAGGGAAAGTTTGTCATTTTCAGAGTCTCATTGTTTTTGTACTGTATGTCTCGCTGTAATGTTCCTTCTACACTTTCTCTCCTGCACCAAAAAAAAAATTCCTTGTGTGTGTGTGAGAGCATTTTCTGGCAATAAAGCACATTCTGGTTCTGCTATTATTCTGAAGACCAGAGAAAAAAAAAAACATCAGAGAGCAGTTTCAGACTTTTTGTCTTTGCTGCAAACAATAACTGATCAAATGCTCAGCCTTAACTGCGATTTGAGTTGAACTGTATTTTAGAGATGACATGTGAAGGGTGTGGCGAATTCAATAACTTTTTATTTCGGTTTATTTATTCGGCTATTTTTTACGCGTACTGTCTCACGTGTACATCATCTCTGGTCCTGTATGTGTCCTCTGTAAAACTTTAACCTTTATCATGTTATAAACACCCTAATAAAGATAGTAAGAGCAGAAACTGCAAGCACAGGTGATCAGTACCTTGCATGGAGGTGGAGACAGAGTAGTTTTGATGTCGTGCGGAAAAGAGTGAGGCTCCGCTTGACTGATGTGTGTTTTGTCCATTTTGGGTGGAGGATTTTCAGCAGCCTCCTGAAGTAGCAGGAAATGCATTACTTACTTAAGCCATTAAAACATCACCTAAGTTTGTTTTCACAAAATATTAAAGCCTGAGAACTCTACCGTCTCATCCTCGCTTGTAGGAAAAGGCCTTTTAACACCTCTAGACTGAGACTGATCAGGTGGTCCGTCCATGGTCCAATAAGAACCCTGAACACACACAAGAAAACATTTATTACTACAAACTCTTAAATGTTCTTACATTTAATTATAGAAAGATATAAACAATAAGAGTGCGAATGAATTGTCGGAGAATTGAAGAGTGTCTTAAACCAGTGGTTTTGAGATAACTGTCTTTCTGATTTAATGTATTTCTGTTCTTTAAATTACAAACGAATGCAAGATCAAATGTACATTAAGTTGAAGATGAAATAATAGCAACGAAATAATTGTTTTTTAAATATACAGAAAGATAAAGGGACATATATGAAGGCCAGAATAAATAAAATAAAAATACATTTTTTTTTATTTAATAATAAATAAATAATTAAACAAAAATAAAATAAAAATTATAAAATACAGTTTAGGTGGTAGTAAAAAGCCCTCCCATCTCCTGAGATTGTTGGTCACTGTTAAGAAAGCACTGATTGAGACTGTAGTCTGTGGATATTAAATGTCAGAATGTTTGAAATGTCACTAGGATTCTTAAAAGTCACCTTCCCAGGGTCGCTTTGTGGTCTTGGAACTTTCCGGAAACATTTATTCAAGGAGAGATTATGTCGAATTGAATTCTGCAAAGAAAAAAGTGAATGTGTCTGCAAAATTCACCAGATGTTATGGTACATATGCAGCTAGCTATAGAAAATAGTTATTTAAAACTATTTATATAAGTACCTTCCAGCCTCTTCCAGCTCTGCTGTAGAATGGAAAGGTGTCACTGATCCATGTGTAGATGTCATTCAGACTCAGCTTTCTCTCTGGAGCGGAGCTAATTGCCATTGCGATGAGAGTGGCATAACTATGCGGTGGTTTCCCTTTGGAGGAGTTTGGTGGAGGGGAGGAGATTGGGATGGATGGGGGCGTATCTTGTTCTCTTCCTCTGTCTCGCTTTCTCTCCCCTCGTTCTTTCCCTGAGCGAAGACTATTCATTCCCAGATTTGGGAGCCAGTCGATGCTGGTCAAACTGGAGTCCAGTTCTGATGTCATGGTCAAGGAAGTTGCTGCAATGCAGGGAGAATAAGGCATGAAGCAAGGTTCTGATTTGAGCCTGATAATGAAATGGATTTGATAGCGATACTGAATCCAAGTAATACAATAATATTTGCAAAGTTTGAGGAGCTAAATGATATCTTAGCTAGATTCTCAGCTTAAAAAAGATGAACAGAACTTAGAGTTTTCAAAAGAAGTCAGCACAGGACATGTTTGTATAGACAGGTGAATAGATTTTCATTATTTCCTTTTCAGAACCTTAACCAAAGAGAGAGAGAGAGAGAGAGAGAGAGAGAGAGAGAGAGATTGTGTGTCTGTGTGAGAGACAGAGAGAGATTGTGTGTGTGTGTGTGTGTGTGTGTGTGTGTGTGTGTGTGAGTGAGAGAGAGAGAGAGAGCGAGAGAGATTGTGTGTCTGTGTGAGAGAGACAGAGAGATTGTGTGAGTGAGTGAGTGAGAGAGAGAGAGAGAGCGAGAGAGAGAGCGAGAGAGAGAGAGAGAGATTGTGTGTGTGTGTGTGTGTGTGTGTGTGTGTGAGAGAGAGAGAGAGAGAGAGAGAGAGAGAGAGAGAGAGAGAGTGTGTGTGTGTGTGTGTGTGTGTGTGTGTGTGTGTGTGTGTGAGAGAGAGAGAGAGAGAGAGAGAGAGAGAGAGAGAGAGTGTGTGTGTGTGTGTGTGTGTGTGTGTGTAAGAGAGAGAGAGAGAGAGAGATTGTGTGTGTGTGTGTATGTGTGTGTGTGTGTGTGTGTGTGTGTAAGAGAGAGATAGAGAGACAGACAGACAGACAGACAAACAAACAAACAAACAAACAATAAAAACAGACAGACAGACAGACATGGGATACTTACCACTAGTCTGTCAACAGGCCACAGGCTTCACTGTCAATTTTTAATGCCGTCATCTGTTACACAGGACTGAAGCCGTTCGCTGAGTGTTTATTTTCCTTTCTCCTTTTCTTTCTCTCTTCCTCTTTCGGTTTATCAGTCTTTCATTTTCCATCCAAACAGTCTTGCAAGTTATTATTTATTTATTTATCCTCTCTCTCTCTCCGTAATGTTTGCTTAAACTAAAAGGAGGGTGAAAAAAATACACTCGGAAAAGTTGTTCTTTCTCTCTCTCTCTCTCTCTCTCTCTCTCTCTCTCTCTCTCCTCCCTTTCTCAGAAGCCCGTCACACTCTCCACCTTCAGTATTCCTGTTTTTATGGCCACGCCTCTATTCGGGTGCCGTCTGTCCCCTCCTTCCTCTCATAACCACACCCAATTTGTCAGTCTGGCAGTTTTTACAGAACGTCACACACTCCACCTTCAGTATTAGGCCACGCCCATATACAATCTGACCCCGCCCACATGTTTATAAACCCATTCCGTCTGCTGTTCAGGAAATTCTTCATATACCGAGATTGCACAGTACAGGTAGTCATACAACCACACTGTTTACTCTTCTGTACTTGTGTTTCGGATAATTCCATCTCTTAAAGCAAATTATTTCCATGAAAACATCACCAAACTGCTAAGATCTGTATAGTCTGTCTTGGTTTATTTATGTATGAATAACAATGCATACAGAAAACATTCTCTAGGTCAAAAAGAAGGAAATAATCAGTGTTTTAAAACTGAACAAAATCACTTTGAACAGAAATGCAATGATAATTCAACGGCCAGTGGTACTGATGCTTTTTCTTCTGTGGTGTAGTGTGATTTCTGCTACAGCGAGCTGAAGAAGTTGATGAGACCTGTATCTGGAGAAGGATGAGCTAAAAGCTTCTGGATCTGTAAATAGAGATAAAAAAAAAAAGCAAAAAGAGCAAAGACGCTGTATCAATAACCATGTGACAAACATTCATATGTACTTACTTCCTTATTCACTAACGAACAGGTATTCTGCAATGTTCTATTTTTCAAAAAGGGTTTCTAATTTTCCTACAGTTCCTAAACTCCATAAAATTCAAATTCATTTAAATAAGAGTATATATTAATGAGTGATGCATAAGCGCACAAGGTTCTATACTGGCCAAGCATCTATTAGGCCATTCAGAGTCGAAATCAGGTAACGCTCAGGATCTAATACTGGACCTCTCTCTCTATCTTCACTGTTTTTATGCAAGCTTTTTTGCACTGACACTTTAACGCTGGACTGTCACTGTCACTTTAACTCTGGACTTGCACAGCACAGTGCCACTTTATACACCATATACACTATTTACACACCATACTGCACCTGGGCACTTTAAGGACAATCTTTAAAAACCATACACATTTATGTATATGTATATTTGTGTATATGTATATACATTATATTTCCACTTATATTTTCATATTTTATATTGTTTTTTATATAGTTTATTTATCTATCTCCTTTTGGTTTATTTTTTATTTAAATTGCATTCCTTTTATTCATTTTGTTTATTTATTTTTTTATGCTTATATACCGGACAGATGCAAAAAGCATTTCACTGCATGTTGTACCCTGTATGTATGTGACAAATAAAATTTGATTTGATTTGATTAGATTAACAAACCAAAAACCATAACAGTAAAGCCAAAAACATAGTATCTAAAAACAACAGCAGCAAAAGTAAAAACAATTACGTCACATGGAAAGGCTAGGGCCGACGTCACATGCTTGTTGTTGATTGGCTACTGCACATATCAAGCTGAGAAATCATGGAAAATGGAGAGCTTAAGGATATCGAATTTACTGATGTTTATAATCATGCTATGCATTCTTAATCCAAAACCTATGCTACGCTGCTAATATGAGCCCGAAAGAAGGCTGGTGCTTTTGGAAGTTGATTTGTTTCTGAATTTGCTGTTGTGACTTTGGTTTGTTATTGTTTTTGCATTTACAGTCCACCGTACAGCATACTGTTTTTTTTTTGTGTAGTGATATGGTACCTCTTTAAAGTTGGGGTGCTTGGCATCCTGCACAAGTTGTAGCATCACACCCTCTGTGGTGGTGAGAAAAGCTCCACTCTGCTTTAGACGCGAGAGAGCAAACAGCCGGTCTGTCTGACTGAGGAGCAAGCGTGACGCACATTTTCAGCTCATCCATGTTTAATGCGAGTGGACTGAAGGCTGCATTGAAGCTATAATAATGCATGGGGTCTAAGTGAATTGTGTTACCTCCGAGATGAGACGGCGTCTGCAACGATGTGCACCTCCATGCCTCGATCCAGAAGATCGTATGTCGTACACTGCAAAGAGTTGGATAAAAGGACTCAAACTCTGCTGTCTATCCTTAAGCATACATCAAATATTGTACGTATAAATATAGCATAGTTTACAGCAATGCAGGCTTGGGCCTCAATGCCACACAGTATGGCCTGCTTGGGGCTCCCCAGGCTTTTAAGCTCATTCTCGACGCTCTCTGTTATCATTGAGAAGCGGGTTTTGGTGTGGGGTTTTAAATCCTCGGCACCTAAGTCAGACACAGTTGGACCCAAGCCTTTAGGGTACTGCTCAGTCAAGATTGGGGGAATACCCAGGACCCGACAAGCCTGCAACAAAGGAAATCGATGAGTGAAAAACATCTGGCTTGGGATCAGAGTTATTACACCATTAACTATGTATTATTATATGGGGTTCTCTTGTGGATCTTTTATCTTTTTGCAAGCAATTATTCAAAGATGTATAATATTCACAATATTTTTTGTATAATTACCTATTGCCTTTGAATATTAATATTTCAAGAAAGCAGTACGGGTAGAATATTCATAAACAAACAGCTCATTACAAGCTAATAAATTCTGTTTTAAAAACCTGGGGGTAATTCCATTGCTGCCTGTACAATACGCCTCACTGTGACTGATTATTCTTTGGGGTAATGAGAGGAAAATGAACATAATTTGAAATACATGTAATATAAATGTAAAAGTAAGACTACTAAACAATGTCTAGAACTAAAAGTGACCGTACATCTGTTAACTTAGCAGGTTAGCTAAGCGAACTAAACCCAAATGAGTGGTGTAAAGACACCTGTTTGACCGTATATTTATACATACTGTACACCAACATGCAGTAAGTATATCTGTTAACATTGCTTATTTATTCAGTAATGTTATTGTCAGTATTCAGTTGGCCAGCAAACCAAACTCTCAGCTGGAACTTCATAAGTGAAAGAAAGAAATGAACCAGCTGGAAATTAAACATGTAATGTTAAATTAATTACATACATTAAAGGGTACCTCATATAAAGTTAGTTGTTTGTTACTGTGTAAAGTTCATAGGTACTGGCTACAAACTGATGTTTTAATTCACGTTATTTAGCTTCTAAGGTGTAAACCAGAAAAAAAGCACATGTTGTAATGTTCGTAAATAATTTGAAATATTATTCACTTTTTTAGTGAATCTTAGAGTGAAAAGTTCTACACGCATGTTCAAAACAGGTTGAGTGACAAAATTACCTGAAGAAGTCTTGCTGCATTGTTCACAATATTGGAGAACTGGAAAATTGTTGGCCTGAACTTCTCTTGCATGTCACACAGCAAGAGCACTGAGCTTTTGGATGACAGCCTTCCTATGTGCGCCACTGAAAGAAATTTAATATTTCATGTAACTTCATGATGACAGACACATGTTGATAGAGAACTGTCATTGTTTGTTGTTGTTGTCGTTAGCAACGAGTCGAATATAGTTACTCCTGTTAGACCGATTAAATTCTGGATGCCATTCATGAAGAAATATAGGTGGCATGACACGACAAGATATACCTTTAATTTACGTTTATTTCACCGTTATTTCAATTTTAAAGGTAATAATGTGAGGAAAAAATACATAAAGTTTCAAAGCAAGTCTATTATATAGCTGAAAAAATTCACCCAAAAAAAACCTGCTTTCTGGTCTGCAATATTTGTTTGTATTTGGATTAACATCTTGTCAGTCCCTTCACCTACTCATAAATCAGTATCAGGATAGAAGTTTTTTGTTTATAGAGATGTCATTTGTCTTTTAAGCAGTTAAATGGCGGGTGTGATTAAAAATGATCTTATGTGATATCTGTATGAATGACAGCTTTAGTTTGCATTGTATTTGTAATTCAAGCACAGTAAGTGTTTTTATTTTTATTTATTTTTTTTGGGGGGGAAGGGGGGGGGGGGGTATGGATATAAAATCATTTTTTTTCATTCAACTCTGATCCAAGTCCAAACATTTGACCTTTTTAGAACCCTTACACTTTTACAGAAAGATTTTACCTTTATAGACACATACACTTGTAGGATCTCGCCTTTATTCCTGTGATCTTGTGCAACATGATGAAATTTGTTTCTGGTTAAGTTTCTGGTACAATCCATAAGTTGTTTTTGTTTTTTTTTATGTCTGATCTTGTGGTTAAACCTGCACCTTGACCCTAGTGCACAGTTCAGAAAATAAACAAAGCCTGGGCGAAGCACTTACTTACTATTAAAATGCACAGTGATCTTCAAAGCTTCGTGGAAAACTGGATTAAGGACAGATCACCACCACTGTCGAGCCTTAGGGATGAGCTCGGACATGTTGATAAAACACATGATTTCCTGCCCACTTTCAGGACACATCCGGGGCAGCAGCGCCTTCAGGTCACGCCTGCGTTCTTATCCAATCAAACGACAAGATTGAGATTGACAGCTGGGGCATTAAATCAGACGGATACACAATTTAACCCCTAAATAAACATCTTTCGGTGTGTAAATACATAAACAAGTGCCATAAAGCGTCCACATGCAATAGATGAGCCTGAAAATATGTTCATATGTTAACGCCTTTTTTTTTTTAAAGAAAATAATTTTACCTTGACCGAACGGCCATATGGATAAATATGTGTATATAAGCATATGTACGTACATATGGTGGCTTACTGTTTTTTTTTTTTTAATTAATGATAAAATGTATTACTAAATGTTATGCATATTTTCTCTCTAAGTCAAAGTATATTTACTTGAAAAAAAATTCGCCTTTCTCTCTGACCCGGAAGTGCTTGTGTGTGGTTGCTGATTTTCATAGATATCTACCATAGATATATACCACCTAGATGTCGCATTGTATACGGCAGTACATTGGAACGAATGCGTCAACTGAGCCGCCATCTTGGTACGGGGGACCCCCTCCTCTTAATGCATTAGCGTCAATGTAGGCAAAGAAATAAAATCACCATAAATCGTCATGAATGCCGTTTTCTAGTTTTTTTTGGTCGTTCCAACAGTCAGACATGTATTTATCATTAAGTCCAGAGAAAATTTAAGGTTTTGATATTAAGATAATCTACTTGTTCACAATATAATGCATAGTGCTAGTAGGTGTAAGTTTATTAGTTACATTCTTCCACTTGAGTAAACTTCAAATGAACAATCACTACTTACCTTATAGCCTACTGCATGTAACACTGCTACAATGGTGTGACTATACATGTTCATTTAAACATTTAAATTGTATTGGTTTAATATGATACACAACCAGTGAACCAGTCAGGTTCTCTCTGCTACAGTTCATTTCAGTTCCTTTGCCTTTACTTGCTGTTTCATTGCTTCACAATGTCAAGGCAATCTTCCTGTCTCTTGTCTCCAGGAATCCATGATGGAGTTCTTTAATGCTCACATGTGTTTTGGGTGGCCTAGTTCTGGCTCCAGGAAACCCAGTTCTCGCTGTGCAGATCAACCAGGACAAAAACATTGCTTTCCTAGAGGTGATTTAGTCTAGATGGAAACATGTTCATTTGTAACATTCTCTAAAGAAGGAGTCGTTTTGTTTTAGTTTCGCTCGGTGAATGAGACGAAGCAGGCCACAGCGTTTAATGGCATCATCTTCCAGGGACAGAGCCTGAAGATCCGCACACCACATGACTATCAGCCACTACCAGACATGACCGAGAACACAAGTGTTTTTGTGCCAGTTAGCGTTCATCTTATCATTCACTCAGCTGATCGAGTTCTGATACAATTTCTGTATGTGCATAGGGATTTGAGTGCCCCCATTAGGAATCTCAGATTTGCAGGATAAGCCACATAGTTTATAGTAAATAGTGCTGCTTTCATTTCTGTGGCTTCATACACTACTGTATGTCCACACAAATAGCCAGACTAACCTTCATCTCATTATACACATGTATTATCACAGTGTTCATAAATGTTTAAACAGTGTTCATAAATGTTTAAATTTATTAGGCATGTTAAAATATTGTGGCAGTTATGACTAGCACACGTCATTTTGATCCATTCCAGAGAATCTTTTGATTCCTTACCAAACAGATTTGTATTCAGCTTTCAGTCATCATTTAAATGATGTAAGGACTTCATCAGTCATTACATATTTATAAATTACAGACATAACTTTTCTCTAGTTCTCCAGCTACTTTCTGCAGTTCGTACTGAATCCCATGTCCCAGATCGTACAGAATCAGTACCGCTTTCTAACAGACTCAACACCAAGTCACCAAGTGACATGCTCCTTCACAGCTTGCACTCTAATGCAGTCAGGAAAAATCTGCCAAAGCAGTAACATGTTTCACATCTGTGCTATTTAAGTGAATGTGTTAGAACATTGCAGTGAATAAGAACTATAAGAAAGCATTGATTTGTTCATGAACAAACATCACTATGTGTTTCACATTGCTGTAGGGGCTGCATGTTAAATGATTGTGTTTCCATGCACTAAAGCTTTAGTTGTTTAGATTAGATTAGATTAAATTAGATTAGATTAAACTTTATTGTCATTGTGCAAGGTACATGTACAGAGCCAATGAAATGCAGTTAGCATCTAACCAGAAGTGCATAGATGGCTTATTTACAAGTGGCAGTGTAATAAATAAGGGTATGAGGTTATACAGAAGGTGTAGTAATATGTACATATAACTGAATAAGGGTATATATAGTGTGGTTTTTATATAAATATGATATAGTATGAAGTGGTATGACAGATATAGCTGTACAAAAGGAATGTCATTATGAATATATACATCTATATAAATACACAGACTAGACAGAATAAATATGGATGGACATACATAAGTGTAATGATTTGGTATAATGATAATGTTTTTGGGTGGAGCAAGGATGCATGGTTTTAAAGTGGTGCCAAATAG
>NC_083464.1:23195000-23227500 GCF_030014155.1 Tachysurus vachellii | reverse complement strand
GTGAGTGTACAGCTGACAAAATCCGCAGCAGTCACGTGATGCAATCTAGTCAGCATGGACCAGCGTCTCAAAAGAAATGTTTTCAGACTCTTGCAGAATCAATGCCACAAAGAATTGTCCTTAACTATACGTGTAACGTCACGGGTGCCTTTAAGGCAAATTCACGGCCGCCAGCATGCCTCATTTACAGGCTCTCGGGCACGTGCCTATAATTAGCACAACACGCGACACCTGCGCATGCCGTTATTTAAGACCCCGGGTTTCGGCGCGCGGCGTGTAGACAATAGTCTGTGCCAGAATTGCAACGTGGTTGCACTTATCCCTTATTTATATTTCCACCACCTTATATTTCTACCCTGTCATCAGTCCATGTTCAGCGACACGCTTTCTCTATTTGCTCCGCATGCCTGTCTGCTTCCTGTCTGCATCTTCCCTTTTGAGTCTGGTTTGTCTCAAGGTTTTTCCCTGATAACATCTCAGGGAGTTATTCATTACCAGAGCTGCCTTACCTGGCTGGCTCATTACTGATAACTATAAATGAAATATTCATTCATTCATTCATTCATTCATCTTCTACCGCTTATCCGAACTACCTCGGGTCACGGGGAGCCTGTGCCTATCTCAGGCGTCATTGGGTATCAAGGCAGGATACACCCTGGACGGAGTGCCAACCCATCGCAGGGCACACACACACTAGGGACAATTTTCCAGAGATGCCAATCAACCTACCATGCATGTCTTTGGACCGGGGAGGAAACCGGAGTACCCGGAGGAAACCCCCGAGGCACGGGGAGAACATGCAAACTCCACACACACAAGGCGGAGGCGGGAATCGAACCCCCAACCCTGGAGGTGTGAGGCGAACGTGCTAACCACTAAGTCACCGTGCCCCCTAAATGAAATATTTAAACTTTCTAATTTGTATAGTGATTTTTTTTATTATTATTCCAGTAAAGCTGCTCTGTAACAATGTCCATCTAAGATTTAATTGAACTGAGGCTGTCCTGACTGCAAAAGAGGTCCTACCCAGTATTAATATGGTATTTCGAATATAATGACCAGTGTGTTTATATGAACCCTGAATAAATAGGTACCCAATATACAGTAGATTTACAATTAAACACTATATTTTAATTAATTACAGATGAAAACAAAAATTTCAATTTTGTACTAAAAAAATTGTGTCTCCATGTTTTACTTGGTATTTATTTATTTCTCCAGAATGAACGTTAAAAATGTCATGGATTATAAGGTTTATATTATAATTTAGTGAAATTGGACTGAGCTGGTTCTGGCTCATATTACTCATTCTGAGCTTCATATTTCCTTCCAGGTGGAATGCACATAGATTAATGCAGGTGTTTATTATCTAAACAGAAGCATTGATTTATATAACCATTAATGTTGCTTATGTTATATTATGCTGGAGTTCACAGTTTGCTTATGTCAAATAATAGAAAACCTCAATATGAAATTTTTTAAAAATATGAATATGTTCTCCGATATAAACAGTGCTCTTGTCAGCCCAGTAATGAATCTTTCCTTGCTCTATAATCTCTCTTATTTCTCGAGTAAAGCTTAGCCTCTCTCTGCACAAACAGTTCTCTTACAGTGTGCTCTCACTGCAACTGTAACTCCCGCGCTCTTAATGTCATTAACAGGTGGTTGTCGAAAATAGAATCTACAAACACACTTATATAAACATATGTGTGCCGAGTGACGCTTTCAGATCAACACATTTTCCTTTTAGATAAGTAAAGTAGTCATTTGCTGTGTCTAAGGTGGATACGATTAAAGTTGGGCCTAACACCTTCATATATACAGATTACAGTGTAGGAGACAGAAAGCAAGCTCAGTTTCAGACCATTACTCTAGATATACCTCCTGCCTGTCTGCCTGTTGCCCTATCTCTAAGCCCCCCACCCCTTTCTCTCTCTCTCTCTCTCTCTCTCTCTCTCTCTCTCTCTCCCCTTCCCCTCTCTCTCTCTCTCCCTCCCTCCCTCCCTCTCCCCTATTACACACTCTCCCCTGTCTCCTCCATTCTGTGGCGACTCATGTACGTGATCGTCAGAGCTGCACCCAGCCAAGCTACAGGTCAGAGTTTTTATTACACTAGCTAGTTGATAATGTCTTGTTTTATCTGACTAACGAGAAAATAATGTGATTGAGTACATGATAATCTATTACTTGTATGTAAATGTATTTAGTATATTAAGTAGCTGGCTTCCTGTGTACGCTCTTTCTCCTGAACTCGAATTTGAAAACTCGGGTATGATTAGAATGTTTATTACTCTATTAAATAAGTAATGGCACTTGTTCCAGTTGCAGTTTATTTTTTGTCTTCCATTCAAATCCATTTCTGATAAAGTGAACCCTAAATGATGTAACCTGACTGTTTTGATTTGATAATTAGTTATTAGACTGTTGTGTATTTTAAAGTTTTTCGTGTTTGTGTGTGTGTGTGTGTGGGAGGGGGTGTTTTTATATCTTATTGGAGACCAAATGTCCCCAGAAGGAACAGAATATTTTTAACATTTGGTTACATCACATGGAGAAAACTAATGTTATGTTTAGGTATAGGCATAGTATTAATTAGCTGCATTAATTATGTCAAGTGTTCAAAGGTTTATCAAAGAAACATCGTCACAGAGATAGTCAAATATTCTCTCGTGTGTGGGTGCATGCAAGACAGCATAGGAACATATGATATTTACTAGGATGATTATTAAGCTCTTTCCATAGGACTGCATGTTAAACTGTTAAAACAAATCTCCCAAGTGGCTGTCCTGAGACTTGGCTGATGTATTTATTTAATTTTGTCCAGTTAAATAGATTCCTCACCTTTACCTAATGCATATCTGAATGTTTCATGTCAGTGCTAACGATGGCTGCTAGTCTCATGGCTGTAAGTGTCATGTTTTTGCAGAAGTGGGTAATGGTTACACATGGGTTCTGCATATGATGAGATTCTGTGTGGGTTAATTTTAGCCTGTGTTGGAGTAAGAGTTTCAGTGTTTGTCTTCAGCCTGTCTTCTCTAGCTTAGTTCGCTGTAATGGCCCTATATACATTCTTAACTCTTTTACTTAGAAATGTCTGGAGTGTTAAGGCTTGCTCTCCCCATGCAACAGTGGTTTCCTCTGGGTACTCTAGTTTCCTCCCCAGTCCAAAGATCTTGAAATGTTTTTTTTTTTTTACTGTTTGTGCATGATTGTGCCCTGTAATTGTGTCCACAGTGTCCCTTACATTGTGCCATGAGGCCCTGTAATAGTTCCCAGGCTCCCAACAAACCTGCACAGGTTAAACTTTTATAAAAGAATATAAATGTATGGATTCTTTCCATTATACTATATAACAAAGCTATACTGTACCCTTATTACAAGTCTTTCATTATCTGGAAATACGTGTGTTGGAAAAAGCCGTCTTCTTGGTAATGATAGTAAGTTGCTTCCTGTCAGCTAGCAGCCAGTGAGCACATTCCCTTCTCATTGCTTAGCTTAAGGCAGGAATAGTCAGCTTTAGTGTTGTTGATGAAGAGGATGTTTTAATGCTTTATACAGTTTCCCTTAACTGATATTTATTTAATTTATTAATGACACATCAAATGCTCACGTCTGATTGGTCAGAAGGCATTGAACAGAAGCTCTGACTATTGCTGGCTTTATATTTATATTTAAATTCATTTAGATGCATGCATGTGTTCTGTGCTACATGCTACAGTTTCAGTAGTAGTAGCCTACAGTACACAGGGACATTGTTGTACGGTGAATGATCCATAAACCGAATAAAAATGAGTAATTGTTAAGTTATTAGTAATTGAGTGATACGGTGATGTTTTTGTATGAAAACTCATTTAATTAGCGTTTTTATAGACAATTCACAGTTTCTGTGCTTTGAAGTGTTCAGACATAAGAAAGACTTCAGGACAGAGTGATTTGCAGTTTCTCAGTCTTGCTGCTTTACTAATTTTTAAAAGGATAGTGAAGAATGGCCATTTATAGCTGTAATCAACTATGGTTCCTTATCAGACCATTGGGTGGGGGACGACACACCAAACAGCACGATTTACGATCATGATTTAGTCCTTAGTTAACACAGGTTGTCATTTATATTTGTTTAAATATACCCCCCCCCCCCATTTATGTTTATTTATGTTTTTTTTTGTGTGTTTTTACTAATGCTTATTAATTTTATTTAAATATTAGATAAGCAATTTAATGAATGAATTATTATTATTATTATTATTATTATTATTATTATTATTATTATTATTATTATTATTATAGACCTGCTTTGAATTCTAACAGAATTCTAACACACACACACACACACACACAAACACACACACATGCACTGTGTGACCCGCTTTAATCTATCACGCCTTACTGGAAGTAAGCTTTATAAAAATAGTCAAAAGTAATAAAGATATTATTGGCTAATGGTTTCTCTTTCCAAGTATCAGGCATCTTCTCTTAGCTGCGTGAATTACATCCTGATTAGTTGCATATGTTAAGAACATCAGAGGTGCATGTTGTGTTGTTTTTTTTAGAAATTCAGAACTGTTTAATGGAATTCTCTCTGTGCCATACTCCTTCTTACTAACGTGGAGGCTGGTGAAAATGTGTTATCGGTATAATTTACCAGAGTTTAAAAAAAGTTTAAAATGTTTATGCACCTCTTTAATAATTGGAGCCTTTTGTTTGGCAAAAAAAAGAAAACAAAATTAAGATAAATTATGGAAACCATTAGGTGCAAAACAAATAAATATTTATTTATAGGAAAAACCAACCTAACAATAATCTAGTTACTAAGTGTGCACACCCATGACACATTGTTCTTGTATTGCAGCACACAGTCTTTTGAGGTAAGAGTCTACCAAATTAGCAAATGATTATTTGGCAGTTTTTCACTCTTCCTTACAAAATTGGTCCAAGGAGATCTCTAGTGTCCAGCCCTCTTCATGTCTTTCCACAGGTAGGATTTGCGAGGCTTAATTTACAATTTAAATAGAAAAGAAGAGACCATCCGAAAACGTCTTCTTCGGAAGTCATTCCTTACTTGAATTAATGTTCTGTTGGTAGTAATTATGCTGGAAGGTAAAAGTCCTTGAAGAGTTCTGTAGGTTTTGTGCTAAAATTGACTAGAGCTAGACTAGACTAGAGCCCCAATCATAGCCTAAGAGAAGCATCTGCATTTCACAGTGCTGCCACCACCATGCTTCAAAATTACAATGGTGTTCTATGGATGATAAAATGCCTTGTTTTTGTGACTAGTATATTTTTTATGCCTTAAGTTCTTCTTTTATGATGTATGTATTACCTTGGACTCCACAGGTCATAACACATGTTGCCTCATGGTTTGGAGAGATTTAGATGGGCTTGGGTGTTTATTTGTTTAGGCACCATACTCCATAGCCCAGATATATCCCTCCATAGCCCAGGGGGAAGTCGTGGCCTAATGGTTAAAGAGTTTGACTCCTAACCCTAAGGTTGTGGGTTCGAGTCTCGGGCCTGCAATACCACGACTGAGGTGCCCTTGAGCAAGGCACCGAACCCCCCTCCAACTGCTCCCCGGGCGCCGCAGCATAAATGGCTGTCCACTGCTTCGGGTGTGTGTTCACGGTGTGTGTGTTCACTGCTGTGTGTGTGCACTTTGGATGGGTTAAATGCAGAGAACGAATTCTGCGTATGGGTCACCATACTTAGCCGTATGTCACGTCACATCAAGTCACTTTAGAAATATATGTGAAGAATACAAGAGTTTCCTATCACATGTGAATGTGTAGTACTTGCCAGATATTCCTGCAACTCTTTAATGTTGCTGTAGGTCTCTTGGCAGCCGCCTTGATATGTTTTCTTCTTGTCCTATTCATCAATATCGAAGGATGTCCTGTTTTTTGTAATGTCACCTTGCTGCCCCATTTTTTTTTCACTTATTGGCAAAATCTCTTCACGCTGTGTTTACTAAAGCAATGGAAATTCTTTTGTTCACCTCTCCTGATCGATATCTTTTGACAGTGAGCTCCTTTGCATGCACAAATTTTCTTTGTGAAGAAAATCCTACAAAAATGGGCTTGATCAGAATCACCTCATTGATGGCAAAATTAGGATCATTTCTTTGTTACTTCACCTACTTTATTTTACCTCGTGTTCAAACACGAGTGGACGTGATTGGCTCAGCTACTTGAGCAATAATAAAAGGGTGTACACTTATTCAACCGGGTTAGTTTCAGTTGAAAATAACTTGTCTGTTGCTATATCACATTAAAGGTAGGAAAGATCTGATGTGTATTTCTTCTTTTGTAACATCACAGAAATGTACAGCTTCACAACACTGGTGTGACATCACTGTATCCACAGTTTTTTTTTTAAATAAGCATTTATTTAGAATTTTTTGTATGCGTAAAATTGTATAGTTTGTCACTCATCAGATGTACACGAAAGGGTTACATGATGTAATTCATTCTTTATTAGATCTGAAATACTCAGTGTGTTATTTCATTTCCTTCAGGTTCTTCAAAGAGGACTGTTCATCTGATGACTACTGATCTAGAAGATCTCCTTCCTATATTTACTTCCATCTTACTATAGTTTATTTCATCTCCTCTGATTTTAATGCACTGCTTCCGTCTTAACTTTGAGTAGTATTTTTATTAGACCTAATCCTCTTTCCTTTTATTAGTTTTCATTCTGCTTCTTTATATCAATAAAGAAGTGGCTGATTTCATACGGATACCCAGAAGGATTCACTTAATTTATTTTTAAGGAATTATTATTTATTTACAAACAAATCTACATAGGGTTTTGTTTTATCCCCTTATTTTTTGCAGCGTTCATCTCTGTTATACACAACACACAAAACCTGTGGGCACAATGTGGTCTAACTTTTTCATGCAGCAGGAAGAGGATTCACGAATGGGTGGGCATGTGGGAGCCGGGGCCGGGGGAGGGGGAGGGCGAGGTAAAAACAGGTCCAGGTCCGCACACATGAGTGAGAGCCAAGAGGGCAAGATCAAGATAGCATTTTTTGTGGCCATTGTGGGAGTGACTCTAACCGTGCTGGGACTGGGCACAGAGTTCTGGGTGGAACTGGCACAGCCTAAACACTTCCAAAACAACCAGTCATGCCAGATGGTGCACTACGGCCTGTGGAAGGCCTGTACACGCACACTCTGGGTGTCCGACATTGACCCGGAGAGAGAGAGCTGTGGCCCGGCAGAGCTGCCTGGAGGTCAGTGGTCTCTCTCTTACTCTCTCACTCTCTCTCACTCTCTCTCACTCTCTCTCTCTCTCTCACTTGCTCTCTCTTACTCTCTCACTCTCTTGCTCTCTCTCTCTCTCCCTCCCCCACTCTCTCTTTCTCACTCTCTCTCTCTCTTTCTCTCTCTCTCTCTCTCTCTCTCTCTCTCTCTCTCTCTCTCTCTCTCTCACACACACACACACACACACACTCTCTCTCTGTGATCACACACACACACACACACACACACACACACACACACACACACACACACACACACACACACACACAATTTTAGTAATGGCCTACATCAAAAGCTTTGATGCTATTTATATTTGAACCTGCAGTTGAGGTCATAAGTTTAAATACACCTTGTGTAATATGCGAATTATTATTATTATTATTATTATTATTATTATTATTATTATTATTATTATTATTATTATTATTTTTAATAATAATAATAATAATAATAATAATAATAATAGAGAGATCATAATACAATTTAAATATTTTAATACTTGAGTGATAGTATATTTTAATACTTGACTTTCTTTTTGCTTTTTTTAAATGATCATTTTACAGAATCATATGAACCCAACTGAATGTATGTACAATGCAGTGTGCTGTTATAGGAACAACAGGGTGGTGTTTATTTCTTGTATACAGCAAATTTGTCAGCTTAAAAATGTCTTTCAAAAGTATGGCATATCCTACAATTGATCTGTTTATAGTTTGTGAAACCAGTTAGTTCCTTTTATTCTTTAAAACAGCTATATAGTAATTTCCTATATTAGACGTTAATAAATTAATTGTCTAATTGATTAAATAGTTAATTAATTTTATAAGAACAACACAAATAACTATTATTCGGTTTGCTATTATTATTATTATTATTATTATTATTATTATTATTATTATTATTATTATTATACTGAGGGCACATTTTGCAACAGTATGCAGATGTTATTAAGCTCTTGCAGACTGTGCTTAATTATCCATAAGCAGCTAATGATCCTGAACAGTTGGAGGAGAATTGGAGGAGCAGAATTTCTTGGCAAGCATAACACATATTCATTTTCACTGTATCATGAATTCATGTCGCATAAGGTGACGGCTAAGATTGTATTTACATAAGACTTTGAATTTTACTGAGGTAATCCACTAACCTAAGCTGTATGCGTGAACCTGAAAGTAAAGCAGTGAAGCCTGTATTACTATTGCCAGTCTCTTACCTCTGTGCACACTGGACATTTTCTAGAAATTGTAAAAGTGAATTCTGTAATGTAAACAAATTAGATAGGATCCTAAGACAGGTGAAGGAGAATTCAGCTGATATTTAAAACTCCAACATGTTTACACATGTACTTTCATTCCTCTGCTTCACATCAGACCAAATCACCCCAGTCTATCATTGATTATTTTGCTACAACAGCATGCCCCATCGTGTTATATCAATCTTACTAATCTATGCTATGTCTTCTGTGTAATGAAGTACTGGTTCCATGTGATTTATTTTTCTTTGCTAGTCAGTGCTAATGATAGTCACCAAATAACATTTCGCTAAAGGAGGAGTAAAGTGAATTATGTCTTCTGACACTCTGTCTCTGTTTGTCTCTCTTTCATTCTTTTTTTTTCAGAATCAAACTGCACATACTTTAAGTTCTACACTTCAGGAGAGAATGCAGTCATTTTTAAGAAAACAACAGATAAAAGTAAATATGGTTTCTTTCTTTTTTGTCTCCCTCCTGTGAATTTTGTTTCCACATCCATTCCCGTCCTCTTCTGTCCCGTTTTTTGGCACATGCTATAACTCACTGTTTGCTTTTCTTACGCATATCGTCTTCCTCGCTCTTCTTCTCTTCTTACAGGCACTAATAACATCTCTCCTGTCAGATGTGTCAGTTTCCTGAGTGACACACTAAAGAAAAAGAACCTAATATGATATTTTGTTCTCTCTCTCTCTCTCTTTCTCTCTCTCTCTCTCTCTCTCTCTCTCTCTCTATCCCCTCGATTCAGCTTTAAGTCTGGCATCAGCGATGCTGGCAATGTTCAGTTTGTTTCTAATGGCGATGGGCTCCGTGTGTATTATCATGTCTCTCTCGAAGAATGTACCTTTCCTCCTCAAGCCTGCGTCTGTCTGCTTTCTCGTCTCAGGTGACTTTCATTCCTTATATTGTACACAACTATTTTCTGTCTGAAGTCATTCCAAACAATTGAACATAATGAGGTGTGCTGTTGAAACAACATGTGATAGAATGATGTTTCATTTCTCTTTTACAGCAATTTAAAGAACGTACGGCATGTTTTATATGTTTAGCCACATTTAATGTCATGGAACGTCTGTGAAACTAGTTTGTATGGGTTGATTTCCTAAATCATGATTGTCTGTTATACAGGGAAATAAAAGAATTAATGAGTTCAACAGCAACAACTACAACATTAATAATAATAATAATAATAGTAATAATAATAATAATAATAATAATAATAAAAATAATAATAATAATAATAACAAAGGTGATGACTACATTACTACACATCATACAGTGTGATGAATTAATTCATTTTATAAGAACAACAATAACAACTATTATTATTATTATTATTATTATTATTATTATTATTATTATTATTATTATTATTATCTCTATATATTTTGTCTAAAGACAGTCCCAACAAGTTGTCCACTCACACTTCTGAGAAATATTTATTTCTTTTCTTTGCTTATTAACCCCAACTGCATCTAGATCCATAGATGCAGCTTTTGGCTCTGTCTGATTTCACAACTTTTCATCCCGGCTCTTATCTCTTGTCTTCTATCGTTCTGCACATTTCTCTCAGGCGTCCTGATCATGCTGTGCATCATAGTTTTCCACCAGTCTGTACTGGCACTGCTGGCAAGTGATCACACTGTCCCTCTGCACTACGAGCTGTCCTGGTCAGTGGTGTGTGTAGGCTCGGCAGGGGCCATCCTCCTTGTCGGTGGCATTCTCTTCCTGTTGATTTCTTTACCCTTCAATCCATTCAAGAAATGCTTAATGCACCAAAACAGCAGTGCCTAGTGGACTGGACTCTTTTTTTACTTCTACATATTAATAAACTGACAGAATTAAAGACTTAAAGACTGACTGGCTGAAAAGTCTGGAAATGAAGGATAAAATATAATGATCTCCTGCAACTGATTGACACCGTAATTAGATTTTAGAAAAAATTATGCGCCAAGTGCAACTTTATTGGGTAAGCTATATTAAACAGCAGAATGGATCTTGGGTTATATAATTTTTTTTTTAGATTATAGATTATAGATTATAAGGGATATAATCATCTAAAGATGAATACCATTATTCAAAGGAACTACAATCTTCATTCGTCTTTCACTCTGTAAATAATAAAACAAACAAACAAAGAATCACTTGGTTAATTTCTATTGGATATAGTATTAATATTAGATGCATGTGGATATAAGAAGTGCTGAAACAGCTATGATACCACTGATAGCATTAAAACGAACATGACAATGTGCAGAAAAGAAGAGAAAAGAAAAACGTGCACAAAATTATTCATTCAGTTAAAACACAATGAAACTAAGTATGGATAAAAAAGCATTAAACAAACTACTAGATATTTTTCTTACTTTCTCCCTTTGGCACGGTCATGATGACCTCCAGCATGGAGAACGTCTGATCTCCGGGATGGAATTGAGTTGTGGAAGGCTGTTCAGAAATCGAAGGAGATTTACTGTAGATTATGAATGCATCATTAGGTAATAATCTGACCTTTAATGTTCAAATTATTATCCAAATTTTAGGTTTCATGACTTCAAGAGTCTACCGCATCTTAAACTTCAGCTGTTCCGAAGCGCCTTAGGTTTATAAATGAAGTGAGCTCACAGACAATTTGTTAAAAGTGGTGTTATAAGCAGTATTTTTACATTTGCTTGTCATCAGCTTTAAGTAAGATGGCCCACCTCTCACTCTGGAACATTCCACACCATGTTATGTTCAATTTCCTTCAGATTTGATTAGGTTTTAATAAAGAAATTCTACTTTCCAAAGCTACTTACTCTACCTGACATTATCTGTAGTCATTCCCAACAGGTTCATTTTAGTGGGCTTAGTCAGGAAACGTTTAAAAACCAAAAACATCCAAAACTTCAGGAGCACTTTTTTATATCCTTTGATTAGATTTGAGGCTATTTACTGTGGTGGGATGTACAATAACAGATACAGCAAAACACAACATCAAATCCCAAAACACAACAGCAGATTCTGCAGTATGACTGTAAATAAAAAAAAACAGCAGAAGAGCAAAACTACAAATGCAACAGCCAAACTAAAACCTTCAGTAAAACCAAAAACAATACAGCAAACCCAAAAGCACAACAAAATTAAAACATGACAAAAAAACTAAAATCACAAGAACAATAGCAAAGGAACGCAATATTATAACTAAAAATGCATAAAAAGCAAAAGCATAAGAACAACTATGGGAAAAAGAATTGCTTGTTTGTTCTAATGGGCTACAGTGTGTATATTGGAAATATATCCTATGTGAACCTAAATAAATGTACTTCTGTTTTTATTCGTGCTTAGTTTGTTAATGAATTTTTTTTATTTATTTTTATTCAGTGACATGCTAAAAGGGGTAAAAGGAAGCAGATTATTTCTCAATATGATAAAGAAGCCTTTATTTGTAACATATATATGTTACAGCACAGTGAAATTCTTTTCTTCACACACCCCAGCTTGTTGTTAAGTTGGGGTCAGAGCACATGGTCAGCCGTGATACATTGTCCATGGAGCAGAGAGGGTTAAGGGCCCAACAGCGGCTGGGGCTTCAACCTCTGACTTTGTGATCAGGACCCAAAAGCCTTAACCGTTGAGCCACCACTGCCCTATAATGACTTTGTATTGAATTGTTTTCATTAGACTAACTAGATAACCGTCAATATATTATGTTTCCAATTAGCAACAATAGTGCGATGTTTAAGATGATGTACCCATCAGTTTTACTGTGTAATAGATTTTCGCTGCTTGTTGTAGTATAGTTGTTGTGGTGTCTGAGTTGCTGCTACATTGCTGTTTTTGTTGTTTTGTTTTGCACTTACATGCCTTATAATTTACCTGCAGTTGCAGTTTGTGATGTGTCGTCACTCTCCGATGTAGTGTACAGCGCAGTGTACTCCTAGTGACTTTACTTGAACCTGTGTTTGGGTCTCCTAACAGAACATCTGGCTGTACGGTGGCAGCATTGCAGAATTGTTTAGTGACTATTATGTTAATCTGGTAGAGCTCAGTGTGTGAGTCAGTGCTGTGGATAAAGGGATGCATCAAAGGGAGGCAAAGAAGATCAAAGTAATGAGATCATACAGGAAAATCTCAGACTCACGGATGAGAGAATATATTAAGCAGATACATGGTATTATTAGCTGTTTTCTTTTCTTTTAACATTAATTTTCTTGCCAATCAATCAAACAAGCAATGAGTCAGACAGTCAGTCAATCAATCAATCAATCAATCAATCAATCAATCAATCAATCAATCAATTAACCAACCAAACAACCAACCAGTCAGTCAGTCAGTCAGTCAGTCAATCAACCATCCAACCAACCAGTCAGTCAGTCAGTCAATCAACCAATCAATGAATGAATCAATCAGTCAATCAATCAGAGTTTCTCCTCTTAGCAGTAAGCTTACGTCTCTTTGCCAGCTCTGTATAGTTTTTTCCCAGCAGCCCATCTGTTTCATAATTAAGTCTAGTCTATGCAGATCAAACTAGCTGGGAACTGTTACAGAAGAGCTGACTGAGTTTTATATTGTGCTGGTTGGACTGAAACACAAATCCCATTTGATTTCATTCACAGCCACCATACGTTGCTAGATGAATATGCATTATGGGTTAGTGAAAATCAGTTCAGCTCAACAAAGCTTATAACCTTTACCTACATTTTATGGCATTTGTTGCATATAATAAATAAATAACACAAAACAGTTCTAAACTCATCAATGTCTTTCAGCTGCTGGAGTCCACATGCTCTTCGTTTATTCATATACTGAGCGACACTTACTAGTGGCTTTGAACGTGTTGGAAATGGATTATTTATTCTCTCTTAAATGATGGAAACTGTGTGTTCTGTATGTTCTTACTGTATGAAATGTAAATGACGTATAATGTATTTTTTTTTTTTTACTTATACACCAACACGTATCTTTTTGTATCATACACAGACCTTCACACAGGCTGTAAATAATGTGTTTATATTTCACCCATTTTCACTCTGTTAATAACTCTTTATTCAGGTTCATGTTTGTTTCGATGTATAATGTTGCCTTTACTGTATAGTTTTGCTTAAGTATAAAAATTTTTGCACAGAGAAGCATTTTATTTTTTCCTTCCGTCTCTCACTGACTTTTGTATTTGACTCGGTTTTAAAATTAGTGCACGGTTCATGAGAGCACACGGATTTGTGTGAGTGAGAAATATTATATTAAATACTAACACACACACACACACACACACACACACACACACTATAAATAAATTTTTGACGCTATTAGTTTAAATGTTTCTGCTCAGCATTCTTTTTCAATTTAACACAAATTCTTACATATTTATATATATATTACAAATTGTATTATAAGCAAATTGCCCCTTGCTCAGGGGCCCAGCATTTGCATCTTGGTAGACTTGGGATTCGAACTTGTACCCTTCCAAACAGCTTAATCACTAGGATACCACATGCCACATACATATAGTCCTTTATTAAAAGATACAATGCTTGTGTTTTGCTCTGATCTAGAAATGTCTGCATATTTATTAGGCAGGAAGCTATCCCAAGTGATGCTTTAACACAGCCATGTCTGCTTTAACCTCCAGCCTCTTAACATATCACAATCCATTTGGTGAGAAAAAGAAAAGAAAAATCAGTTACCTGTGTAAATTCTCATCGTAACCATAAATGGATTTGGAAACTGGCTCAATATTCCCTTGCTTTTGTTACTGTATTTCCTGGTAAAAAATGAACCAAAGAACAAATGACATCACGCCAAGATTTTTACTTTTGTTGTTTTTTTTATATAGAAAATCCGTGCAATACAGTGTTTAAGTTTATCCCACATTTAGATAAACTGTTTCTTGTGTTGATATATCTATTCTCACTACATATTTAGAGATGTTCACATGAATGCTGTCTGCTTTTTGCATTTTCATTGTGGTTTAATAAACACCTCCAGTTTCAATATAGTAAATGTCTGTGTGTGTTTGTGTGTGTGTGTTTTGATGGCTATTTTTTATTTTTTTCTTTGCACTCTATGGCATAGTGTCCCATGTTGGCCCTGTAAAGACTGAGATTGGCAGATCGTTTACATGTATACAGTCTCTGATTGGAAGAAGCAGAAAGGTCTAATGGGATCAGGTGCAGCACAGTGAAAGTTCATTGTGTGGGAGTCTGGCCATGGGAATGCTGGCATGGTCACATGGCACAAAATACACACGTCTGATCTGATCCATTCTGGACTTTAGTTGGACAGTTATCCAGTTTAGAGCCAGATATATATCTATGTAGATTCTCAAATTTCCCACAGTTTCTGCTCCTCGGATTCAATAAATGCCTCATTAAGGCCCCGACTGCTAGTGACTTTAGATGTAGTTATGCATAATGACATTATACATTGGCATTAGATTCCCACAATGCAACCTTCCCATCAGCTTCGTTAATTGTATATATATATATATATATATATATATATATATATATATATATATATATATATATATATATATATATATATTTATTTATTTATTTTTACACACATCTCTTGGTCTCAGTCTAGTCTCAGGATAGAAGATAGAAGTCACTTTACAATACACTGTCCTACAGGAATCTATATTTCTCTTTATACAAATATATATGTATGTGTGTGTGTGTGTGTGTGTGTGTGTGTGTGTGTGTGTGTGCATCCCTCTATGTGAGAGATATACATACCAGTGAGGAATCTGGTAATCTGGTAATGCCCCGAAATAAAGATTACTGCTACCTTCACCGCTACTAATCATAACAAAAATAATGCAAGGATGGTCAATTCCTTTTGAACAAAAAAAACAAAACAAAAAACCCCATCATTTCAACACTCGATCAGCAGTTTTTCAGTCCATCAATGACTATTTTCTTTTGTTGATAGAACTGGAAGACAATATTCAGAACACTTCATATCATGTTATCAAAGGTTAAAAAAGAAATCAATTCTAAAAATAAATTAGATGCTTCCTACAAAGTCGTTTTTAGGCTAGTTGAAGTAATAATAATAATAATAATAATAATAATAATAATAATAATAATGTTTTCTTTCTCACACATATTATAGACACTCATGCTTCTGCAGTATCCACTGTATCAGAATCACAGTTGATGTCTTAAAAATCATTTCCAACATCACAAAGCTAGTCGCCACTGATTTTTTTTTTTCTTCTCTCATAATAACAACGACAACAAACCCTCTAGGAATGCATTTGGACAACCACTCGCTTCAATTTCTATCAAAAAAAAAAAAAAAAAAAAAGGTAAACTTCACAGTACAGTATCCAATGATCATAGTTCACATTTTAAAAAATGTTATAAAACTAAATGGATGTTGTAGTTGTTATTATGAATTGTCACTGGTTGAATTTTTGTCTGAAACTCATTTTCCATTAACTGAAAAACAGAACATCATTTCAGACTGAAGGAATATATCATTTCTCTGCCTTTTTGCTTTTCTTATCTTCAACACAACCTTCATTCAGCTTCCGCTCTACAGGACTCACACTCTCTTCTGTTCTGTTTCTAAACTCCTCTACACTGGTGTTGTTTTCCTGTTCAGCGTGTTAGAATTGCTCTCAGGCTTGGTGAGCCTATCAAGCGTGCCCATCCCTCTTTCCCTCTCCACTGTAGAGGAGGAGAAAGGCGGGGGTTGTGAGGAGGGTGCAGAGTTTCCACTGGACGCGTTCGGCACTCCTGCTGGATTGTGGGACTTGAGAGAGGGCAGTGTGCCGCTCATCATCATGGTTGCTCCTCCTCCGGCGCTCTCTTTGGGAAAGCAGTTGTGCAACTGGTAGAGTGTGGCACGATCCACTGTGCCATACATTGGAGGTGCACCCAGAGCCCCCAGTGCACCGAGTTTGGGGTCTCGCGACAGGGTGTAGAGCGAGATGTCACCTCCAGGTAGGGCTGAGTGTGAGCGGGAGTGTGAATGTGGATTAGGCAGTGTGGAAACAGACACAGGCCCCTGTGACAGCAGTGCTGAGGGGGGAAGGCCAAAGCTTTTGCTTCCTGGTGGGCCAGCAGCAGCAGGCGAGGGGTCCCGCGAGCCTCTTGATGGTTCAGTAGAGCGTGAGCTGGAGCGTGATGAGCGGCGGCGGAAGCGGTAACTAGGCAGGCGCAGCACAGCGTGTGTTGTGCTCTTGAAGATGTCGGTGCGTGAACGGCAACGCAGCTCCTTGTTCTTTTCAATGTAGATGTTTACAGCCAGCACCCCCACCATCTCAGCCAGGATGAACGAAAGGCCTCCAAAATAGAAGGACCAGCCGTACGAATATTGCCATTTTTTATCCTCATCCTTCTTTGGAGAGATGTCGCCTAGTGCTGCTGAGATATACACTATCACACCGATGATGTTGCTCAAACCTGCAGGTAGAATTTGCCAACACACAGGATTTTTGGAGCAATTCAGTTTTCGTGACCAACAGGTTGCTTGTTCTAATGCAAAATAAAATTGTACAGTTACAAAATAACATGTAAAGGTAAAGTCTAACCACTGAGGGACTGTGCACTGTAAAAGACTAAAGTAGTTCATATGAGCACAAAAAAGTTGGCTGCTGGCTGTAATGCCTTGGGGAACATTTCCACTTAATCACGATCATGATGTAACAATATCAAAGTGATATAATTTATTATAACTAAATATACCACATGCCAACTGCATTTCATATGAAAAATGAAGAGTTTTTTTTTCAGTGGACTGGGGAGCTAGTATCAAATTTGGACTCCAGTGACAGTCTTTAACACTAGACAGCTTTCAATCTCCTGGACAATTCTTTAGAGGTGTTACAGGAGGTAATTCCTCCTTCTATGAAATTATAACCTAATCACTGGTGCAATGCACAAATAAAGCCAACTAGTTTGATCTTGGATTTGATCTTGACTTGATGTTGATCTCAGTTGGTCTGGGACTTAGTATAAGCAAAACTTCTATGAACGTCTTGGATATCTTTAGACTCTACTCAAGGTCTATGCAATCATCCCAATCTTTGAAAGAGTCAGTGGCCATTTTATCATCTTCACCAACCATACAGGTGACAAAGATACTCTGTAATATACAGATTTGTCCCCTCAGTCAATATTCCCTTCATCTAGACATCAAATAGACCCCAAAATATGATGATTTCCAAACCTGCAGCTACAAACAGAATGCCAGCTCCGAGTATTATGTTCCTCTTGCTTTTGTAGAAACGACTGGCGGCAATGCACACTCCTCCCATCAGCAATAAGATTGCACTAAGAATAGGGAAGATGTTCGAAGCCCGAACCACTCCTGCAAAATGAGATGGGGATAAAGGTAAAGGCAAAGATTAAATTAAGTACTGAAAATGTCAACGTTTTCTATAGCAAAAGAACATTAAAATGGAACATTAAAAACTAAATCACATGGCTTGAAGGGTGCTGAAACAGAGTTTTAAGGTCAGACCAAACAATGACAAACTGAATATAAAAATACATTAATTATTCTGAGACATCTGTGTAATTAAATCATGTCTCTGCAATGTAGGTTTGCCTTTTTTTCTACTGGAAAAAGCCTCAGGAGAGAAGCTGCTTTTCCTCCAGAGTCCAAAATCCCATCTGGGTCTAGCTTTGCTGGCACAGCTAAAGAACATGACATGAATATCAATCGAATGCCAGATAGTATGGGTGTGCAAGCATGCATGCATGAGTGTGTGCGTGCGCATCAGCTGTAATCGACAGCGACAGAGCTTCCCTCGACACGTTTATCAGACTTATCCCACAATTCACAAAAATACAGGATTGTTATCTTTTAGTCATTAACAGGCACTTAGTGTGATTTCTACATAACTAAATTTGACAACATAATCCTACTCCGCTCCAATGTATTACCAGCAAAGAAGGGAAAGGAAAGTCTCTTACGTAAGACGTACTCTGCTCCATCGTGGTCAAAGTCGGCGTCTTCTGGGAAGTGGTTGATCTGAGAGCACACTCCTCGTTTCACACCTACGTGAAAGAGTACAGATGATCACCATTTTGCTGTTGCTCTGCAGGTCTACATAATTTGTTAACATGTCTAATGCTATATCCCCTCTTTTAAATACACAGATTTGCATTAGTGTGTATGAAGTACACAGCGTTTATATACAACTCTTTCAGATATTCTAATATTGCTCATGTTTGACCAACCTAACCAGTTACAGCAATATGCCTGTAAACATGAGATTATTACTAACCGGATAAACTCAGTTATTGATCATAAAGCACATGATACAGTAACTACAGTGAAGCTAGAAGGAAATGCTTTAGAGTGACGAATGTAAGTCAAGAGTCCGGGGAGTTTTATGGGTTAACTCTAATTTACTAAGACGGGTCATTTTAACGATTGGTCGGGCCAATTTAAGCGTAACATAAACAGCATACAAGGTAACATCATTTAACTCCTTTTTTTAAAATACACTTAAAACTTGTAATATATCAGCAGCTATTTTCAACTTAAATAGTACTATAACATTTACTCAAAGCAATAACGTTTTATGGCTGCTATTACCAATTCCAACTGCAGCCTTTACAAAGACTCCCCTGCTCTTGGCCAATGATGGTAATTACATGATGAGCTAAATGAAGCATTTCACAGCAGGGAAAATGCTTACAAGCAAAAATGAGAAATTCTGATCCTTGAATCGGATAATCGGGAATTATAAACTGACAGGTAAATTAACAACCTTACATCCAAAGATTCATTTGTCTAATATGAAATATAAAGTGAAACGACTAAACCCATCACCTACGATCTCAATTGCTGAACTCTGCACTCAAATTGAACACAACGCATTGTATTACAGACACACAGGACTCTGCACACCACTTCATCCACAAACATATACACATGCACATAGAGCGGAGCCCTGGAGTCATGCAGGCAGTTGGATAGCTACCCGCTCCAGTGTTGGGGGCCTACTGCTGACACACAGACTGACGCGATATGACGACACCATGACTGGTGGTGATGAAGGGAGTGAAAGTGTGATGGACAGATGAAACGGAGACAGACGGAGGGAAGTATGGACAGGTGTGAGGGAAGGTCTTGGGTTCGATTCACCGCTCTGTCTTTTTAAAATTTCCTCATGGACATTAGTCTGTAAGAAAGAAATGGGAGGAACAAAAAGGAAAAGAGTCAGCACAGCCCATGGATGAGTAACTGGGCTCTCTAGTTTGGCTCTTGCTTACAAATCCTGACGCTCTCTGGAGACAGGATGGCTCTATGGCTGATCCATAGTGACACACTGTCCAAAGCACCAGTCATTTATTAGAAATAAGATCTTGACTGTGTGTCCTTGACCTTGAATTCAGTCTTCTGGGAGCCTTGAGCTATAATCTTAAACACATGAAAGCAGCTCAGTGACTTGTGTACTCGAATCCCAAGTCGTAATGGTAATAAAAACCTAGAGACAGGAGGACAAGGTTATTATGTTGTTGTTTTTTTTTTCTGGAAAATTTAAGTTAAGAAAAAAGAAAGAACTTGTAAGTGGAAGATTTGGCATTTATTATGCAGATTCAAAATCAGTCCTCCTTCCACTTCACCTAATCTCAGAGGCACTGCTACTTAGCATCCATCTTGCCTCAAACCCTGGAGACACAAGGATTACTTGACCTCTAAACTGTGCCAACTGTGCAACGTGACATCTAACGAGAGAACGAGGATAAGAGAAGACTAAGAAAGAAAAGCATAGTGGAAATCATACAAATAGAAATGAAGTGCTGCACGAAGCTGGGAAGAGGGATATACATTGGAGAAGTGATGAAAACAAATAGGAAGAGAGAGAAAGAGAGACAAAGACAGAGGTACAGGGGCAAAGTGAGAGCTTATCTTTAATTGAGTGCTTTGTTGTTATGGAGCTTAGCCATGAGGCTAAATTAGCAGTGCACTATAGTTGGAAACAGACTGAACAGAAAGTGAATGTGATGTGGTGGATGAGTGAGAACATTTGCTGTTAAAGCACAACTCTGCAGTCTGACACTAAATTAAGACATATAAATAGAATCCAAAATGTAATTCGGCCTTGTTTCATCGTGTATAAGAAGTCTAATGCCCTACACACAATTTACCCTACTGTATTTACACAATATAAATAACACCTAGTTTGGAGTCTTTGCTTTGAAAATATTCCAATAGGAATAACAGCTCAAATGATTTTATTTTGGAAGATTCTTCTTCTATATTTGTGTTAGCAAGATTTTAAATCAGCTTTGGTACTTCATCAAACAAATGCAGCGAAATCTTTTCCATAGTTAACCTATCTCTATCTACATTCCAAAATAATTCTGGCTAATCTAACATAACCACTGAAACGTCTGCAGTCCTAATGACCACATATCCCAGAGACAGGAGAGCCCCTCACCCTCAAGGCAGCAGATCCTCCAAAGGCCTGAGTGTGTGAGAGCTCCAGGGTCTTTCTTGTCCTTGTTGTGTGGGTCATCCTGCGTCACATTGGCTGTGCTGTTGCAGATCAGAGCACGAGAGTAGAGCCAGTAATCTGTCCCAATTGCCACCGTCATCAGGCCAAAGGAGGCGAATGCCCCCACGATGGTGAGAAGGATCTGTATCCCCTTCTCACACACCATGCCTGCAGAGGAAAGGTCCAGAGAAAAGTGGAAGGTAAGGAGGATGGTATGGGATAGTAGAAAACAACAACAACAACAACAACAACAAAAAAAGGGGGGGCGGATATTGTAGTGCATAGTTCTGTACACAGATTTGAACAACAAATGTAAAAAATATTAATACATTTAGACGAACAATGAAGCAACTAAATTTACCAATAGAATAGTGCATCAGTAGCAACCACATCAGTCACTTCACATCAGTCAACAATTACAACAATTACAATATCGGTAATATATACCGTTGTCTTGCTTTCTCTGGAACACTTTATGTGAGTTGCCACTGGATTGACAGTGGTTCTGAATAACAGGAACCTCTGGAGGTCATCCAGTGTCCACACATATTTAATTACAACTCTATTTCAGTGGGAGTGTTAAACATCACCTAGATAACCTACGCCTGCTGTCACAAGAAACCAACCATAGAAAGGTATTGAAAACTGTTGACCATGATATAATGGGCTATTTTAACCTTGTAGAACCAGGAGAAGGTACAAGGTGTCACCCAGGTAACATCCAGACACAATTCTTGGTGTTTGTCACCATGAATAATACTCATAAGAAGAATAGGCTTCTTGTAGATTGGCAGATTGCAGTAGGAGTTGGGCATCCTGCTTACCTATTAGGCCATAGTGATGATGTCAAACACCCGGTGGGACAGTTTCTGTGTTTATTAGGGGACTTTTTCCTGTGAAAAATGAACTGTTCTGAACTTTTTATCAAATAGCAACCATCTAGCCCTAATAGGTCTAAAAGGAAAGCTTTATTTCAGTTTTGCATCCTGTTCAGTACCATTGTGAAGTCCCATTTGGTGAGTCGATTTCAGTGATATTAATTATGACATTGAAGATGAAGATGAGTCTTTTTTCCAAGGCTCACATAAAGAGCTTTTGTACATACAGTACCTGGTGACTATCTTTACTGGAATAACACACTGCAGTGTCTCTAAACGAGTAAAAAAAATAACTTGACCAGAATGACCAGATAATGACCAGATTGTTCACTTTCTCACTAACTTGTTTACCTGAAGCTTCCCCCATGATAAGACAGCAACCAAAAATACAGGGTACTCCGAGACACATGAAGTCAGCCAACCGCGTATTTTCGAATTGCTGCTCAGAACAGTAAAACACACAGCGGAACAACCACTCTTTCATATACTTGAACTCAAAGGTTGCTGTTATTGAAAGAGAAGAGAGAGTATACTTTTCTTTCTAACCAGAGAGCATAGCGAATTTTGCTCTGTTGGCTTCCAGCAACTGATGGTGTGGCATGTCTGGTATTTGGAGTCGTGATCTCCTGACCACACTTGGCGTGTTCTGATCTTACACGGGGCACCACACATCCCCTAGCCAGTAAGGAAGGTGTCACAGCTAGAGACCCATTCAAGTGGACACATTTTTTTGAGAAAAGCTATGCATCCCTTGTAAGCTAGACCTTATGCACTTCCTGCTGAGAAGAGGATGCATCTCTGTCTATGGGTCTAACCACTGGAGTCTAGCTTCAGCCTGATAACCCACTTCTAAAAGTCTCTTCCAACAGGCCCAAGAGAACAAACGTAGCAGCTGGGATCAGGGATAATCCACAGGAGCCTGCACTGTAAATACAGTCCTGCTTGATTGGCAAGAAAAATCTGCCACATATGAAGTGACCGGCTGGCAAGATTTTCCAAGAAAACTAACTTCACAATGTTGAAGTTCATGGCCTGTATTTTGACTTTTCTGAATATTTCATGCTAGATCTCAGTAATAGGTGTGTGTAACACATATGTATTGCAGATTGTCCGCTCATTATTGCGGACACGTAGCAGCCACTCTTCCAAATATCGCACCCTGATACCTTGGTACCATCTGCATACATCTTGAGATCACCTGTGGCTCCTGAATGAGATCATAGATTTGAATTGGTATTCCTGTTTTTGGAAGCCAACAAGCATCTTTGTTTTGGGATGATACAGATACAATGATTTGAACCAGTTCTATGGTATTATGGCATAAATAACTGACAGCCTTTTAGTAACCATTTCAGTGCTCTCAAATTAACAATCAAATGATGGCCAGCCTTCTGGACTATCATTCTTCTAAATCAGAACGTACACTGAGTTCAGAGCTGTGAGGTATACTCTTTCGATCATACCCCTGTCCAACGGGGAACAAATTTTTTACATCAGAGTGACAATCTTGAGGAATGCAACCTGTTTGGTAAAAACAGGTTTTTATTTATTTATTTATTTATTTTTTTTTACAAATAAATATCTGAAAAGTGCGGTGTGCATTTGTATTCAGCCCCTTTTACTCTGATACCCCTAACTAAAATCCAGTGAAACCGACTGCCTTCAGACGTCACCTAATTAGTAAATAGAGTGCATTACCTGTGTGTAATTTAATCTCAGTATAAATACAGCTGTTCTGTGAAGCCCTCAGAAGTGTGTTAGAGAACATTAGTGAACAAACAGCACCATGAACACCAAATAACACACCAGACAGGTCAGGGATAAAGTTATGGAGAAGTTTAAAGGAGGGATAGGTTATAAATTAATATCCCAAGCCTTGAACATCTCACAGAGCGTTGTACAATCCATCATCCGGAAATGGAAAGAGTATGGCACAACTGCAAGCCTACCAAGACATGGCCGTCCACCTAAACTGACAGATTTATTAGTCGTGCACTCCACAAGTCTGGTCTTTATGGAAGAGTGGCAAGAAGAAAGCCATTGTTGAAAGAAAGCCATAAGAAATCCTGTTTGCAGTTCGCAAGAAGCCATGCAAGCCAGGGCTTGTCAAAATTCAAAACGTTATGTGTGGCGGAAACCTAACACTGCACGTCACCCTGAACACACCATCCACACCGTGAAACATGGTGGTGGCAGCATCATGTTGTGGGGATGCTTTTCTTCAGCAGGGACAGGGAAGCTGCTGAGAGTTGATGGGAAGATGGATGGAGCCAAATATAGGGCAATCTTAGATGAAAACCTGTTAGAGTCTGCAAAAGACTTGGGACTGGGGCAGAGGTTCACCTTCCAGCAAGACAATGACCCTAAACATACAGCCAGAGCTACAATGGAGTGGTTTAGATCAAAGCATATTCATGTGTTAGAATGGCCCAGTCAAAGTCCAGACCTAAATCCAATTGAGAATCTGTAGCGAGACTTGAAAATCGCTGTTCACAGACGTTATTTTGCAAAGAAGAATAGGCAAAAATTTCACTCTCTAGATGTGCAAAGCTGGTGGAGACATACCCCAAAAGACTTGCAGCTGTAACTGCAGTGAGAGGTGATTCTGCAAAGTATTGACTCAGTGGGTATGAATACAAATGTACGCCACAATTTTAAGATATTTATTTGTAAAAAAAAAAATTGGACACCATTTATCATTTTCCTTCCACTTCACAATTATGTGCCACTTTGTGTTAGTCTATCACATAAAATCCTAATACAGGGTTTCTGCAGGGTTTAATCAGTCAAATTTAAGACTTGTTAAGACCTTTTGTCATGATTCAGCCCGGACTTTTGGCCATGTGCTATTGTTGTTGTCACGTGTCTGCCCCGCCTTCGTCTGCTCCTCCCTGTTTCATCACCTGTTCCTAATCTTGTCATTATCTGTATAGTATTTAAGCGTTGCTGAAGGCAGCGCCGAATCATTAGTTGCGTTATACCCGGTGTCATGTCTAGTCTATGTTAAGTGTCATCATCTGTTTTATTTCAGTTCTCGTCATGTTTTTGTACCTGTCTTCATTATTTATTTAACCCTCTTTCATTCGAAGCTATCCTGCCTACGGGTCTGTCTCCATCCAGCCCCCGGTTGTGACAGAATGATTCCGCCTTAAAACCCAGACCCAGCAGGATAGCTTCAGCTCGGTCCGGCTTTTTATCTTCTTCCGTTGCACTGTTCCGTCAGTCCTTCGAGCCCTTTTCTATTTTTGCTGACATCGCTCCGCATATCAATGGCTAAATGTGGCTAAATGTTTTTTATGACCTTGTATGGAAAATCCGGACGTTTTTATGTCTTTTTATGGCCTTAAATTCTTATTGTTAAATTTATGACTTTTTATGACTTTTTATGAAACCCTGTAATAAAATACAGTGGAAAAGATCAGTAGGTATGAATAGTTTTGCAAGGCACTGTAACACTGGGTGTTGTGTTAGCAGTCCAGCTAATGTATCTGTCGATCTATGAGCAGCACTCCAACATGGTCCTGGTGCTTAGCCACATGCCCACTAGATGACGGGGCATGTGTGAATCTCTAAGTGGTGTCACAATTGATTAGACATTACTCACTGAGGAAAATGAGGACACACAGAGACCCAACTCCAGCCCCACTACTCTGTAGTGACAAATGTGGCTAAAGCACCAGGCAGATAACTCAAACACTGCACAGAACCGTATGTGAGATAGACTTGACCTTAACCACAGGCATTCTAGTCAGTCGGCCACAAAGACTGTGGAATTAAGTCAGTAGCACAGAGAGGGCGACCCAACAGGGAATGCAAAGCTCGTGCTCACTGGTGAACTCAACTACATTAGAAAGTACATTGATAAGCTCAGAGTAAGGGACTTTAGCCCAGAGAGAGACTGAGTGGTGAGTAGAGTAGTTTGTATAATTTTGGATTTACAGTGTGTGGTGCGTGACAGCTCTGCTTGCATGCTAATAAGGAAACATCACTCAAAGCTAGCAGTTATGGAGCTCCTACCAGACTACAAAAAGCATGAAAATTACACTCATTGAAGTCTTTCAGGGGGGCACGGTGGCTTAGTGGTTAGCATGTTCGCCTCACACCTCCAGGGTTGGGGGTTCGATTCCTGCCTCCGCCTTGTGAGTGTGGAGTTTGCATGTTCTCCCCGTGCTTCGGGGGTTTCCTCCGGGTACTCCGGTTTCCTCCCCCGGTCCAAAGACATGCATGGTAGGTTGATTGGCATCTCTGGAAAATTGTCTGTAGTGTGTGATTGCGTGAGTGAATGAGTGTGTGTGCCCTGCGATGGGTTGGCACTCCGTCCAGGGTGTATCCTGCCTTGATGCCCGATGATGCCTGAGATAGGCACAGGCTCCCCGTGACCCAAGGTAGTTCGGATAAGCGGTAGAAAATGAGTGAGGGAGTGAGTGAAGTGAAGTCTTTCATTAGCTTTGAAATTCAGGCTAACTGAGGCTCAAATCATAGTCAGAAACTGCCAGGTTCCACATGTGAACAAGGTGCGAAAAAAGAAAAGGGAAGATAAGTGTATGATAGCTGTATTTATTACACACACTATGTCACAAGTGGTCTTGTTCGATCGTGGTATGCATGCACATGTGCACAACAAAATGCCCTGGTGTTTTTTCCATGAGCGGTGAAATAGAGCTACTAAGCATTGACACAGAAAGCCAATATATTACAAGCCAATTATAAGACAATGCAAGTCTAAGGAGGGATAAAAAAACAGAGTAGGAATATATATCTGAGTGTACTACTCAAGTTAACACTAGTTAACTTCAATACACTGAGCTGGCCATCCAAAAATCAAATAAAAAAAACACTTAACATGAATCATAGTCATAACATGAATCATAATCATCAGAACCATATGATTTTTACCAATATAATCAGATAATTACCAATAATTAATGATAAGTAATAAACCCAAATGTGTGTTTCATAATAATCTCCATCTCCATATCAAAGAGAAATAGTGTAGTTACAACAAAGTAATGCAGCTCCTAGCTAAACGTTATTTATTTAAATAAACATACATAAAGATACAAAATACATAAAGAAGGGCAAATATATAAATAAAATACTATTTAATGTATTTATGTGTATTATCAAATAATGAATATATATTTGTTGATAATAAAAAAAAGTATATTCATGTTTACATCTTCAAGCTTACCTGACGGCAGGTTTCTATCCTTCGACTCAATTTTGAAATCTTTCTTTTCCCTGCTAGATGAGAATCTGCTGTCCCCTTGGTCCGGGCAGCGTCCATCGACTGTCCTCGCGCACTTCTCTTCTCCCCCTTGCACTTGTTTCTTTCCCCTTGCTTTTCTCGACTTTTTCTTCTTTCTTGTTTATGCTAAAGGATGACTCGCTGGTTCTGGGATTGTGCAAGTTCTCTTATTTGTTCAAATTACTTGTCATGGTCTGAAAATAAACAGGAAAAGAGAAAATATAAATAAGAAGGAAAAAAGCAGCACAGTGTTTTGTTTAATATCTATGTAATTATTGGAATGGTAAGGCCAATTAAAGCAGAGAAAATCAATAATCTATCATAGTCATTGAACATAGCCAGTACAACAATATTGAAAAAGAAAAAAGCCACTGATGTACCAACAACATGACATCAAACAGGTTGGTGAAGGAAAACAACTGGAGTTCATGACAGTTACATAATAAGTCAACAACAACCTTTACAGAGGAAGGGTGACGGTCTCACAATACACCATTCAGAGAACACTAAGAAGCAGTAATATAGAGGCCATTCACAAAGATGTTAACCACTCATCAGAAGTGAGAATCAGAAGGCAACATTGTAATTTGCACATAGATGCACATAGGATAAGCCACAATTTTTTCTCCACCAAAGTGCTGAAAAGACCAAAGTGTGGAGCAAGAAAGGGTCTGGACATGACCCAAAACATACCAGCTCATCTGTGAAACATGGTGGTGGTAGTATCATGGCTTGGGTTTACATGACTGCTTCTGAAACATACTCACTAATCTTTTTTTTTTGATGATGTAACTCCTGATGTTAGCAACAGTATAAATTCGTAAATACAGAAACATTTAGTCTGCCAATTTACAGGGAAATGCGTCTTTGGGAGGAACTTCCTTCAACACAACAAAGGACTTTAGACTGGCCAATTCGTTCACCAGACCTCAATCAAATGAGCAGCATTTCACTGAAGGGAGAAAGCCTCCGAAATAAACAACTGAAAGAAGCTACAGCAAAAGCCTCGAAAAGCACCCCAAAAGAAGAATGCAGTAGTTTAGTGATGTCAGTCAATTACCAAATATTTATATTTATATCTATGTTCACGGTAAAGAAAATCAAGACTGTAGAACTGTATATAGACTTGTTCATTACAGGAAAGGAAGGAAAACAGAGGGATGGAGAGAGAGAGAGAGAGAGAGAGAGAGAGAGAGAGAGAGAGAGAGAGAGAGAGAGAGAGAGAGATCAACAATACACTTCTAACATAGACTATAAACAGCTTGTATCAGAAACACACACAAGCTGCAAAAATCTCTGCAAAGCCCAAGGACATTTAATGACACAGTGTACATAACTTAGCAAACTTCATTTGGCAGATATAATGCAAATCAGTTCCTGCTTGTTAATAATTCATAATGCAATATGGCACAAGCATTAAATAGGTTACACCCTGTCTGCATTGTAAGCCTCTACAGCAAAACCCTGCACTGCCTCTCATAATTCTAAAACAGAATATTCATAAATCTGTAAATTCTGTTCATTATTATTAGATCTCACTGAGGTACCAATCGTGTCATACATAAATAAATAAAACAAATAAATAAAGCTAATTACATTTACAATACCAAACACTGCCAATCGTAACCGATAATCCAGTGTCAGCATGCAGTTTGCAAATGTGAAGGAAAAGAGAACCTTTTGTTAGTGCATTAGTCCTTCATTTGAGGAATACTACAGTATTTGTGCTATGTTTGTGTACCACAAGGTGCAGGATCAGGAGTTTTAGGCAGAGGAACCACACGCTCGAGCTATTTAAAAATGCTTAGATTTGAACCCACATTTTTGTGTTTATGCAATAATTAGATTTCAACAATGGAAAAATTGTTTAATTAATTATTGTTGAAATTAGCACAATTAGCACTTTTGTCTTTGTCGTTTTTTTCCCCAAAGATTTGTATTCTAGCACCTCATATGTCACAATCCTTTGTGGTTTTCATCACTTGTTATATATTTATAGCACGCGTTATGTATTTTATATATATTAGCAATTATGAAAGGAATATATATGATATTGGAAACATGGGACGGAAAAAATAAACCTCTAGATCTATTCTGTCCTCTACTGAAACTGTATTTTACTTATTTTCAGAAACATCCTCTATCCGGCTAAATGCTTCCCTAACTGTTGCCTCTGTTTTGTGAATTTGACGAATGTCTGATGTACATGAGATGAGGTTAAGATTGGGTGTGCCTCATGTGTTATGAATGTGAATAAGGAGCTAGTGGGCAGGAACTGCTTTCCATGCAGCTGAGTCTGATTCATTAGCTGCAATAAAATCCACTGCTTGTTTTGATAGCCGCACAAATACGAATCAAACTCATTCATACATCATTCCATGCGATACAGGAAGAACAATGAGAACAATCTCTAAAAGCACATGTACCAAAAAATACAAGTAAATACACTGTTCATTAGGCAGCCAGCAAAGGCAAACTCTAGTCCCTGAAACTAGTAAATATCAGCAGGGGGAAAGAACTAAGATGATTTAGACTGTGCGATCCCTGTAACTTTGCAATCTATCATGAAATCTATGAGGGTGTTTATTGTCTATCAGCATGCAGCCCTGTATCTGTATATTATGCTTTGATAAATTGCATCGAGTTTGTTTTCAGCTGACTATAAACAGAGGTGCTAACAGGATCCGGTTCTGAAAACCGCAATGGTGCCTGATCCAATCAATTAGAACAAGTTGAGCTCAGTGCCAGTGTGTCTCCTCCAGTTTTATGTCCAAACTGCTTCACAGGGCTCAGGGTTGGACTAAACAAGACTGAATCAAATGGACAGAGGGATGGATGGATAAATGGATGGATGGATGGATGGATGGATGGATGGAGGGTAAACAGAGGATATTCTTACAAGAATACCAGATGAAATAATATCTATGCACTCAGTCTAACTAAATAAGGAACCATGATGGAAAAACAAATCTATAAATTATAGGAATGAAACCGAATATAAAAACATTATCCATAATAAACAAATATTATGAAATGAATATGAGTAGGACATGCCCTATTCTTTTTTTTTTTCACAGGGAATCTGGTTGAGACTAAAGATTATTATGATACATATTATTAACTACATCGGTTTGACAATACTGTGTCCAGATACAAGCAAAATAGAAATGTGAGAGCAGAATTGATGATTTGTCAGAACCAGAATTCACAGTTTGTTTAATGTCAGGTTTATTCAGTCTCCCTCCGCTTCCTGGAACAAACCTCGACCTATGAACATGCACCTGACCTTACAATGAGTGTTCGCTGAGCTGGTTTGACCTTGCTTAGTTTCTTGATTCCTGTGATTAGTCTTTGCCTAGTGCTTTGTCCTATTTGATGATCACACACTTCATCTTTCATCTTGGATTTCTCTGCTCTTATTAAAGGAAATAAATGCAACTGAGTCTGTCTCTGTCTCAGCCCTCCATTTCATGACAGGTGAGAGTGCTGACATTACAATCTCTCTCTCTCTTTCTCTCTGTCCCTCTCTCTCTCTCTCTCTCTCTCTCTCTCTCTCTCAAGAGTTTTCAGAGGCATAGTGGTTGAATAAAACAGCAAAATAACCAAAAACAAACCCTCTTTATTTCAGGCCACAGCCACTTGAGGTTTAAATCTAAATAAAGATACAGATATGAATGTATACTGCACAGATTTTGTTGTTGTTTCTCTCTCTCTCTCTCTCTCTCTCTCTCTCTCTCTCTCTATGCTCTGTGCATAGACATCACATAGAAACCATAAGGTTGGCTGTGGATGATCTTCCTTGGATAGTCTTAAGGCTCCAATTATTACAAAGAGTTTCCACTCAAGTCTTCATCGTTATAAAGTTCTTAACTTCAGTGTAAATTATAATATAGTTTAAGTTAAAACGATCATGAATAAAAAAATGATGCTCATACAGAAGTTCCTGTTAAAACAATAAGCACTTTTTAACTATATATTACACTGTTATAGAAGGAAAATAATGTATACATGCACAAGGAGTCTGGTTACTTTCAAGGTTTTTTCTCACAACTTTTCAGTGAGTTTTTCTTTGTCACTGTCACCTCTGCCTTGCTTATAAGGGAGAAAATTATAAATGTAAAATTTATATCTGGAATTGATACATTTCTGTAAAATTTCTGTAAAATTTCTGTGACAATATCCAATTTTTAAAACTGCTATACAAATAAAATGTAGTAAATTTGGGGCACTAATGAAATAAACATTGGCATTGCATAAATTAACTAAATTAATGCTAGTATGGCTAATATACTGTATATAGTAGTATGTACTAATATATAGTACCATAATAGCTAGAAAAGTAAAAATATCCTTATTGGTCCTGAAAAGACTTTGGACCACTCTAATGCTTGCTTATCATGACAATGTTGTGCAGTTGTATTACTATTGTTATATAGTTATCATATTATTATGATATGAAATGCATTTTTCATTTGTAATACCTAATTTTTATCTATTATTTTTAGAAGAATGGTAATGACATACTTCTTATGGCATCCTGGATTTATGAACTCTTTTCACCAGATGCTGAAAAAATAGAATTTCCTCAAAAGTATTCCTGTTTTTACGTAGCCTACCAGGGGTAAATTATTCATAGAAAAGTACTCAAATTATAAAAAAAGTACTCAAAACTCAAACTCAGTAAATTATTCAAATGAAAGATGTAGAAGACAGTAGTGAGGGCAGCTATTCTGTATGGGTTAGAAACTGTAGCAGTGAGGAAAAGACATGAGGCAGAGATGGAGGTAGCAGAGATGAGGATGTTGAGATTCTCTTTAGGAGTGATGAGGATGGACAGGATTAGGAAGGAGCACGTCAGAGGGACAGATCAGGTTGTCTGTTTTGGGAACAAGGTCAGAAAGGCTAGCTTGAGATGGTTTGGACATGTACAGAGGAGGGAGATGGTTATATTGGTAGTAGGATGTTGGAGATGGAGCTGCCAGGTAAGAGGTCAAGATGAAAAAGGATTCATTTGTTTACACTGATTAAAGTCGATTTCCATTCCGCTGGTGGACTTGAACACCAGTGTACTGGTAAAAAGGGTTAAAGAAAAAAACATTTATTAAACACAGTTATTATCATCTGTGTTGCTCACTCTCTGGCTGACTGATGGTGTGTGTAATGTGGCTTTCATCTTCCCCTACATGTGTGCACATCCCCCAGCTTTCCTGTTGTGTGTATACAGCTGTACACATGGTAGAACACCTGCTTTCACGTCCAGATTCTTATTTTCATGCATATGTATGAACAAGCCAGAAGAGTCCTACTGTACTACACAGAAATCTGTGTTGCAGAAAGCACATATTTGCATTTAGGAAAACTGCAAACTCCAATAAAAAATGTTTGTGTGTATGAATTGCATTCACAACAGAAAACAAGATA
>NC_083464.1:23132500-23192500 GCF_030014155.1 Tachysurus vachellii | reverse complement strand
AGGTTATGCACTCTGTGTTTGTGCAGTTTAGCTTTGACATTGAATAACGAATCACTTGTATCCTCATACTTGTTTGCTTAACACCCATTTTTGGTACATAATCCTAGTCTGCACTAGTTATCAGTGGGTGGTGGACAGTGGTGATTGAAATGCTTAAGGCTCTGAGTTGTTGATCGGGAGGTTGTGGGTCCCCCAAGCTGGCATTGCTTGGCTATTAACCCTCTTTCAACTCGGGTATGCAGAGAAAATCATTTCGCTGTGCTGTAATCAGTGTTGTGCTAGTTACTAAGAAATAGTAACTAGTTACAGTTACTAGTTACTTCATTCAAAAAGTAACTCAATTACTTTGTTGATTACTTACACAAAAAAAGTAACGCATTACTGTTAAAAATAACTTTTTAGTTACTTTTTTAAAGAAATAATGAGCATATTTCCACTTTGTAAACTCCATTACTGCCGCACATACAGTACTTGAATAATGTTTATAGTGGTTTATAGTGGTTGGCATCCGCCAGTCCTACAATGCGTCGCTGCTGTAAACAGGTTAGGCTGTAGGCTACACTTTAGCCAAAATGAATTAATTTAAAAAAGTAACAGACAACCGCAATATATGGTAACGGTAATGGAGTTAAATTATTTAAAAAGTAATGCCAACACTTCTGATGCCCGGCATGAAAACCACTTATTTATTCTCATCCATCTATTTACTACATTATGAATATACATTTATTAATTTGAATAATCTATCGCAATATTGAGTTAAGTAGCTAGTACATACAGTAACTGGTGTATTGTAGCTCCTTATATATATCATTCAAAATATGGCAGTTTATGATGAACAAATGATCCATCGAGGTTAAATCGGCTTTTTGATATTATCAGATATTTTAAAGATAGACGTTTAATTGAACTCTTCATTTTAGTGAACAATTAAATCCAACTAAAACCTTGAGAGTAACCAGACTCCTTGTGCATGTATAAATTATTTTCCTATCTGGATCCACTCTCTCACTCACTCATTTTCTACCGCTTATCCGAACTACCTCGGGTCAAGGGGAGCCTGTGCCTATCTCAGGCGTCATTGGGCATCAAGGCAGGATACTGTACACCCTGGACGGAGTGCCAACCCATCGCAGGGCACACACACACACACACTCTCATTCACTCACGCAATCACACACTACGGACAATTTTGCAGAGATGCCAATCAACCTACCATGCATGTCTTTGGACCGGGGGAGGAAACCGGAGTACCCGGAGGAAACCCCTGAGGCACGGGGAGAACATGCAAACTCCACACACACAAGGCGGAGGCGGGAATCGAACCCCCAACCCTGGAGGTGTGAGGCGAACGTGCTAACCACTAAGCCACCGTGCCCCCTATATTATATTATATTATATTATATTATATTATATTATATTATATTATATTATATTATATTATATTATATTATATTAAATTAAATAATATTACTCTTAAGCACTAACAATGGCCTTTGTACTGTATTCAACATGTATTTCTATTTTATAAAATATTAATATTAATGCAGATGGGTCATTTCCTTGGTATTTCTTTGGTTGGTGTCAAGAAATCTGCAGGTTTCTGGATGTTTAAAAAAGAGCCCATTCTTCCATCACATGCTCTAAAGCAGGTTTTGCAACAGAAAACAGGAAATATAATATTAGGAACACCACCCATTTTCCAGAAGACTTAACAAAACAGGAAATGAAATGTAGAAAAATAAAGAAGATACTGAACAACTTAAACTCCCACCAATGAGTAGGATCTTAACCTATTTTACATACTTTTCCTATTAGTCTTCTCAGCAGTCATACATAAAAAAAAAATAAGACGAAGAACTGAGGAATAAGTCAAAAGTTTTAGGTTTTTAAGCCAAAAAGCGTCAGTTTCAGACATAATTATGAAAAGAAAAATCTGGCAGAAACGTTGCAGTCAGATGAGAGATTAAAATAACTCTTCTTTTCTTTTTTTATTTATAATGCCAGGAGTTATATTTGGTGTAGTCTTTTCGCTGGGTGTCTCTCACCTAACACCATTCCTACTGTGAAGCAGGATAGTAACAGCATCTCTACAGCTTCTCAGCAGCTTGTTGGACTGAAGAACAAATGGCCATAAGCCAATATTACAGTGATAGCTGGCTATGCAAAAGCTGTGATCTGAATCTCATAGAGAGTTTGTAGATTATGAACATTTGCCAGGTAGTGAAAATATGTCAAGCAAAAATAGATCTATGATTATATATAGTGCATATCCAAGAAGACTAGAAATTATAACTGCTTTAACTGAGTATTTTAGGCTTTTCTATTTCAAACCACTATATATAGAGAATATTTGGATGAATCAGACACTTAATGTGGGTCAAAAAAAAAGCATATTATCATATAGTAAGACACTATGTTTCCTCCAAACCTCCTCCCAGCTGTAAAGCATGTTGAAGAGAATATAAAGTTTCAGCTAATTCAGCAGAAAGACATCAGAAGCATTGTCATCTGAAGCAGGATGTTCCAGCAGATCCTGAGAATAATGCTGAACTGAGGTCCATATGGGGTGATTGGCAAGAATATATCAGAAATGTTGTGCAGCGCTTAACAGGAGCCACATTTATTTGAGACTGTTATCAGTGTGGTTACTACGGTGGCCGGGAAGTGCAAAACAAATTAACAAAACCCAAACCAAATTAACAAAACCCAAACCAAATTAACAAAACCCAAACCAAATTAACAAAACCCAAACCAAATTAACAAAACCGATTACACATTAACAAGTCAGACAACCTGGAAGCGGTTGGTATAATTTGTTAATGGAAACTTACCATCATCGGACGAGACACCTTTCATTCACCTTTATATCTTTAATGACAGTTGTCTTGTCCAATGATCGGTAAGTTTCCATTCACAAACTATACCTACCGCTTCCGGGTTGTCTGAATCGGTGCATGAAACACATTAACAAATCAGAAAACAAATTAACAAATCAGAAAACAAATTAACAAATCAGAAAACAAATTAACAAATCAGAAAACAAATGAACAAATCAGAAAACAAATTAACAAATCAGAAAACACAACGACATTTCAGACAACCCGGAAGCGGTTGGTATAGTTTGTGATTGGACAAGACACCTGTCACTCAAAGTATACATGAAGTTCAACAGTCTGCCGCAGGGAAAAGTTGGAATGGATGGATGGAATGGATTACTGTGGATTAATTCTGTTATTTTCTTGAACGGAGAACTTTATTTAAACTGAGAACTTTACACATTACACATAAGATTCCATACCTGTATATCTTGAGTGACAGGTGTCTTGTCCAATGATCGGTAAGTTTCCATTCAAAAACGATACACTACCGTTTCTGGGTTGTCTGACTTGTCGTTGTGTTTTCGAATTTGTTAATGTGTTTTCTGATTTGTTAATTTGGTTTGGGTTTTGTTAATTTGGTTTGGGTTTTGTTAATTTGGTTTGGGTTTTGTTAATTTGGTTTGGGTTTTGTTAATGTGTTTTGCACTTCCCGGCCACCGTAGGTTACACAACTTAATATAAATCCACAAACTTACAGTATTCTATAAAGAAAAATTATGGTTTCAAATATATGGTTAATAAAAATATGCTAGTGAAAAATGCAATACTAAATGCTTCTGCATTATTATAGGTGTAGTTTAGTTTAACCTCAGTTTATGGATTAGTACCTAAACAAAAAATTCTGATGAAGACACAGAATCGGATAACAAAATGGAATAGCCGTTGAAGTGACTTGAACCGTATGTAATTCAAAATCAAGATGAAATGAATTGCATGAAATATACTGGGGTATAAATGCACTAAAAACAACTGATGTAATGCCGTTAGAGGCCAGTATAAAACACATTTATTTTTTATTCACAATTTTTTAAGTTACGGTTTAAGTTACACAGTATGTATGCAGTAAAAAAAACAAAGTAATTGACACTTAGGGCAGTCAGGCTTGAATTAGTAGGAAATTTCCTACATAAGTCAACTCAGATATGACATACATCAGTGTCTCTGAAAGGAGTGTGTCCAAAGACCAAGACCCAAATTTCTAGAATGGCCTAACATGGAGCTGCAGGCATCAAACTTTTCCATAATAAGACTTTCCTGTACAACAAGGCTTGTGACATTCACAGCCTTAAAACAAACAGAGCCCAGTGGACAACTCAAGTGTCCTTGAAGCTTTATGTTTTTGCCACTGCTATCAAGTTTTAGTGTTGTAGATAGAAGACAAGCTCTTGTTTAAGGACATTCATCTAGTACTCAGTAACTGTGACTGTCACACTGATTTGATGTTTTTAATCCACAAAATGCCCTAATAAAAATAACGTGTAATGCCATGTTTCCACTAGAATGGGCAGCAAAATATCCAAATATTACATATAGCAGCTTTAATATTCCATGCCCTGTGATTGTACCACATTTAGCAACTTGGCTTACCATGTACTTATCATATGATTCAATATAAGACTCTTGATTTTACACATCTGTGTACCAAACAATCCACTTAACAGATTGTGTAATAACATAGACTTCAATATAAAATACTTCTTATATAACATCAGGCGTAAAAAATCGAAACACCGCATTGTACTTTAGAGTACCACTGCATCTGTGCCGACATCACACGGACAAATACAGGTACACTGTCTCATTCTGCTGCTGCTTTAAACCAGCGCTCCCTGGCTAATTCAATCCGGGTTAAAGAAAAGAAGAAAAATGTATTTCCGTGTCAACTGTCAGGGCTTCAGTAGGTTAAGCTCGTTTCGTGAGATGTTCTGAGCTAATGGCTAATGAGCCATATTTCATTTTGTTAAATTCTGTGTTCCATTCACAGCTTTTGTTCCATTATATGTAACAGAGTGTGATTATATCAAGCACTGTGTCATTATTATTTTTTAGTTATTCTATTTTTACCATGTTGGAGGTTTTAATCAACTGACAGTGGAAAGGCGAATATGTCGGCGATGCTTATTTTTTGCTGTTTGGAAAATGTAAATTGTTGAGACACCACCTATTCCTCATTTATTGTGTTAATATAGCTATAACATATTATGTAATATAGCATTAATATATACTGCAGCTGCAGTAATATCACATCCACACAAGGATAGGCAGACAAACGTGTGTGTGTTGGGGGGTGGGGGGGTGGAGGGGGTTGTGTCTGTGTCTCAATTCATTTAAGGCACAGAAATCTCATTCTGAGAAAAGCTAAATCCCTGTAGACACTGCGGTCTGTGGAAGAGTTAATTATCAGAGTTACTTGGCTAACTGATGTATGCAAGTGTGTGACTCCATGTGAGTATGTGTGAGAAAGGAAATCATAACCCATCTCTTGCTCCCCATCCGTCTTCTGCTACATAGATTCACAAAAAGCCGAGTCATCATAAATAGTTGCGCTAATTTCCTTGTGCTGGTGCGTAATTACATAGTGTCCAGCATTGATCACTATTTGACAGATCTGGAAGTATAGTGTAGAACAGACAAAACGATAGAGTCACTGAACAAGACAAAGAGGGAGAGACATGGTGAGAAAACAAGCAGGATTAAATTGAAGCATGCATGGGTTATTAAACGTCTGTCATAGAGTTCTCAAAATGTGTATATATATATATATATATATATACACATATACTATGTACTATGTACTATGTTTTAAATTATTTTGATTTGGAATTAACTCATTTATTTATAGTGAAGTCAAACATGCTAATATCTGTAAGGTCTCAATTAATAGGTTTAATAATTAAGGGTTGTTTTCCACCACTGTAATAAAATATTTCAAAAATCATGCACCCTTTGCTTTGACTTTCCAAAGGTTCATGTCCAAATTCCCCATGTTGAGAACCACTGATTTTGATGCAATGCGATTTCATGAGACCACTGAAGCCAATAAAACACAAAATTCTAATTTCACACAAAGATAATTGAATAAGAAGAATCGTGCATGACTGTCATGACCTCAGTCCATACTCTTATTATAATGTCCCAGTCCCATTATAATGTTTGGACTAATTAAGATTTTCTTCCCATTTTCATTCATAGAGGGCTCTTCAGGTCAATATCTGGCAATATATCTGTGTATATTCTGTTAATACGACAATGTTATGGTACTAGTTCATCTTAAAGCAAGCTTAATAGCAATGTCAGCAACAGGATATAAGACTATCAAAAAATAGCAATTGCAAGCAGACAAGTAATCATTTATGAGCATTTAATAACCATCATTTTTCACTGCAAGCATTTTAAACCAAAGTACAAACCATTCTCTTACATTTAAGCCAGCTGTTTCCCTACATGTACAATAATTTACCCATGATATCTGTAAAGAAAGGTCATGTCCAGGATGTCAGGTTAGAAGATGCTAACAAACATAATTGTAGAGCTCTGAGCATTTCCTTTTCGACCCAGCCCTTCTATAGACGCCATTGATCAGAGCACAGTGTTGTGCACTGCAGTGGAGCTGCTCTGCTCTGACAGGAGGAATATCAGGGGGGGATACAGGGCACAGACTGTGCCATCTCAACCAGGCATGGACAAGAAGACTAAATACCAAAATGGCACTAGAACTTGACTCCCACAGAGTTCTTCACACATATGGAGAGCTGTCTCTGTCACCTGAGCTACAATACAACAGCTACAATCAGAGATTATTGTTTTGAAATTTTGCACCCAAATAAAAAAAGATTATTCTCAGAACAAGCTCTCATCCTCAGGGTTATTATAACGCTTGGGCTGATTAAAAGGTATATTTCCCCCTTTTCCAATGACTGAGTACATTCTGTACACCGTGTAGAAGAAAATCCACAGGAAGAAAGCCTGGTAATTGAACTCTTCAGATCAATTGAACAGAGCGGAATAAGTAAAGAATAATTAAGCTGCACATTCCACAAGCAGTGAAACTTCCACAACAGCATAGGTGGGTAAATGTTTGACTGTTAAACCAAAGAACCATCGCTATGTCAAGTATTATTCCATAAGTCCAGAATAAAAATACTAATAGATGAAAAGTGCAGACATCATATGTAATCATAATGACATCATCATAATAAAAATGGATGGCACATCTAATGTTCTTGCCCTCTGTAGGCCACATCCATAAGCTTATAACCTGCTATAACACTAGACTACTAAATGCATAAAAGCCCTAAGCAAACTGTAATATACAGTAATGCATGATAGCAATGAGTTTGCTGGTGAGTGAGTGTCCTTCAGCACCTCCTGCTCGTTCACCTTATACCTTATTTAAATATTTAAATTTCTGGACGAAGAAGGCCTTGACAGGATGACATGTTCCTACTTGGGTCACGTGACGCGCAGAAAGCTCACGGTCCAAGCTGACGTCATGATGAAGTGATGAAGGGATGTATGCGGAGCGCTTGTGGGCCGCTGTGTGTTTGCGGGAAGCGGCTGCTGGACTGGAGGGGATTTCTGAGCCGCAGTGCGTTCTTTATCATCAGAGAACACAGAAAGCAGGCTGGAAATAAAATAAAAAAACACGCGCACGCGTTCTTGCACTCTGAGCACAGCATGGAGCTAAAATATACGCGTCTTCGGTGACCATTCCAGTTCATTAAATAAGCAGCCTGAGCAAAACAAACTAGTGATAGAGATGCATTCGATTCGTGACGCTGGATGTGGACATGCATTTTGCATGCATGCATGTTTTTTTTTTTTTTTTAAAGGCAGGGTTCACGCGCAGGTTCACGTGCAGACGATTTACGCAAACATTTGCCCCGTTTGTTTGTTGTTGTTTTTTATTTTTGCACAGTGCAAGCTCTTAGTGACAGTCTGCAAGCTTGCACTTTGTATGTGATGGAAATACTGCACGGTGCGTTTCTTACACCGATGCACGCGCATGCGAAAGAAAATAAAGTATGTCAAAAACGCGTGCATTTAGGAAAGTATATGTGGAAACAGCAATCTTACCCCTTTCGAAGAAACGTCGCTCTCGGAAAAATAAGGAAGACTGAGAGATAGAAGGAGACACAAAGCTGGAGTGAAATAAATAAACGAGGGTAATACGCGAGACGATCCGACAGATGCGGTCAGTAATAATGAAGTAAGTTTACTCGTATTAGATTTAGACAGCGGTGTGCAGGAGACACTGAGCACGCGCGCGGCCTGGCGTCACTGGAACACGATTTTTTTTTTCCACGCGCACGCAGCTAACGCGTGTGTGACTGCGTGCGTATGTGTGTGTATGCGCGCGCTCTCAGGAAGACTGCGTACACCCCACCCGCAGAGAGAGAGAGAGAGAGAGAGAGAGAGAGAGAGAAAGAGAGACGTAAGCAACTTGTCGCATCTCAACCCTTAAACGATGAGAAGAGACAGCGGCGCATGCGCCCATGCAACTGCCTCTCGTTCCTTCACTTTTCCTGCATCTGATGCTCAATGATCTATTTGAATCGACGATGGACTGTGTGTGTGTGTGTGTGTGTGTGTGTGAGAGAGAGAGAGAGCGAGCGAGAGAGAGAGTGAGGGAGAGACAGAGAGAGAGAGAGAGAGAGAGAGAGAGAGAGAGAGAGAGAGAGAGAGAGAGGGTGTTTGGTGAGTGTGAATGATTTAATGGTTTGAACATCAACATGATTATATTCAGTATCCCTATTTGAAGTGACCACTATTTTTTCTTTCCTTACGATGGCGATGGTGTGTCAGAAAGTGAAATTCCGCAGAGAAACAGAGAGAGAGAGAGAGAGAGAGAGAGAGAGAGAGAGAGAGAGAGAGAGATTGGGGGAGTTTAATGCGACAGATGTCTGAAGATGTCTGAAGCAGCAGCAGATTCCCTTTATTGCTAAGTTAGGATATTTGAGGTATGCTTTTTGTAAAAAGCAAAAAAAAAAGCTTTGTGTCCAGACTGCAGGAGGGGTAAAAGGGGGAGTAGAAGAGGAAGGTTAGATTAAGTACCAATGATGTCCTGCCATCATTTTTAAGGAGAGAAAGCTTGAGATTTGCTCCTGCTCCTGCTGCGCATTACACACACTGTCCAATGGTTAAAGCCACATATGGAGAGACTGCAGTGGTGTTGAGCAATGAACTATGACCTTCACAGTCACTCTCGCTCTCTCTCTCTCTCTCTCTCTCTCTCTCTCTCTCTCTGTCTCTCTCTCTCTCTCTCTCTCTCTCTGTCTCCTTCTCTCTCTCTCTCTCTCTCTCTCTCTCTCTCTCTCTCTCTCTCTCTCTCTCTCTCTCTCTCTCTCTCACACACACACACACAGACACATGCACACACATACACACACAGAGGGAAAAGAGAGATAAGAACAGAGATTGGCTAATGCAGGGTGACAGCTCTTTCATGCAGTAATGGTGGTGGTGAATAGAGAGCTCCACTCAACCTTTTACAAACTCACACACATGCACACACACACACACACACACACACACACACACACACACACACACACACACACGTACACTTTGATAAATTGACTTGCATGGTGGCCTTGGGCAATAGACTACAACTCAGTACTAGAGTAGAGCAAGAACATTTCGATGTATTAACAGCTCCAGTGTTTTAAGAAGCACACACAGACAAAAATGCACACATTCCTCTACATAACAACACAACCCCCCCCCACACACACACACACACCCCTTAGGCCATAGCGCAGTGCTGTGCATTGTAATAAAGGACTGCAGTGGTTCAACCCATCCTCAACACTATACACTGCACCAGGCACTGCATCAGATGTGCTCTCTCTCTCTCTCTCTCTCTCTCTCTCTCTCTCTCTCTCTCTCTCTATCTCTCTCTCTCTATCTCTCTATCTCTCTCTCTGCCTTTCTTTATGCACATCTCTTGCTCCCTTGATGTTGGTGTGCTAGCATCAGGTGCAAATATATTCACATTTACATGCACACACCATATGCTGTTTTAATCTAGCCATTTCCATGGAAAATGGAAAAAAGTGATCCAGATTTGACTCACACAGTTTATATTAAGCTCTAACATATCTCTAAATACTTTACAGCACTTTCTGCTCCACACAGTGGCCTGAAAATATTCAGTGAGGTTGTTTGTGTGTGTGTGTGTGTGTGTGTGTGTGTGTGTGTGTGTGTGTGTGTGTGTGTGTGTGTGTGTGTGTGTGTGTGTGTGAGACAGGCGACTGTTGTGCTACAGGACAATGGACAGCGCCTGTCAAAATCCTTGAGAATAGCAGTAAAGAATACAGTCGCCAGAGAGCGCTACATACATCACTACGACTTCTGTGTACTGTTTTTAATGAATACTATAATGAAATTATTAACTGAGTAAGTGTTGCATAAAATGAATTTAACGATACTGTAAGACAGAAGGTATCCAATAAAGTAATGGAACAGGTAAAAAGTACTTTAAATGATTTCTTTTTATTCTCTGATCTTCTTGAACTGACTGCTCTCTGTCCACCAATTCATTTTAATGGATCATAAAGATGCTTCATTCTGGCTCTCCTATGAGTCTGCATAATCAGACCAATAAGAGCTAACTCTTTAAAAAAATGATTCCCAGTTTATTTTTAGTAGGTGATGGCTAATTTTGAAAAAAAAAAAAAAAAAACTTCAGAAAAAACATTGTGTTATGAAATCTTTGTAAATAATTCTAAAAAGCATGCTACATATTTGCATTGACAAAAAGTGCACAATAAACATTTCTGCATTTAAAAGATTGTAACAATGGTGTCATTGCTTAAAGCTCATTTCTACTGTTATGCTGACGATACACAGTTATATATCTCATCAAAACCAGATGAAATAGAAAAATTGTCTAAATTAACTGAGTGTGTTAGATACAAGATTGGATGAGCTGTAATTTTATTTTTTGTAAAGACCCACAATTCAACTTTCATTTAGAGGGATGTACTGTTACTAGTAGCTCGACAGTAAAAGACCTGGGTGTTATATTAGACAGTAACTTGTCTTTTGTAAATCATATCACCCATACTACAAAAACAGCCTTCTTCCACCTTAGAAATATTGCCAAGCTGAGAAACATCCTGTCTGTATCTGATGCTGAGAAGCTAGTTCATGCATTCATGACCTCTAGACTGGACTATTGTAATGCATTACTAGGTAGTTGTCCTGCATCTTTAATAAATAGGCTACAGTTAGTCCAAAATGCAGCTGCCAGAGTTCTCACTAGGACAAAAAAGTATGATCATATAACCCCAATTTTATCATCTCTACATTGGCAACCTGTTAAGTTTAAAATTGATTACAAACTGCTGCTACTTACGTACAAGCCTCTAAATGGTTTTGCTCCCATGTATCTAACTAGTCTTCTAACACGTTACAATCCTTCATGCTCACTGAGATCACAAAACTCAGGACTTCTGGTAGTTCCCAGAATATCTAAGTCTACTAAAGATGGTAGAGCGTTTTCTTATTTTGCTCCCAAACTTTGGAATAGTCTTCCTGGTAGTGTTTGGTGCTCAGACACACTTTCCCAGTTTAAATGTAGATTAAAAACTCATCTCTTTAGTCAGGTAATCAGGTTTAGTCAGGTACACGTAATACATCCCATAATATTGTGCACTATTACATCAGACTTGCAAAAATTATAAACAGCAGATATGTTAATCCCTCTCCACTGCTTCTCTCTTTCTACCCATCCTGAGGCATCCAGAAATTTTACCAGCTCAGATCGTCTTCCGTGCGATGAAGATTTTGGACCACTGAGATGAGGCTGACACTGAGAATCCTGAGGCATCTAGAGATCTACCAGCTCCAGTTGGACTCCAGTTGGATCTTTTGCATCAATATAACATTTGTTATACTGTATATTTATAATCACACCCTCCAGTGTCACTCATATGAGGATGAGGTTCCCTTTTGAGCCTGGAGTTTTTCCTTGCCACTGCTGCCTGAGTCACCTCAGACTTGCTCATTGGGGATAAATACATACACATTGTGAACTAAATACAGTATATCTAATATTAATCTTGAATATTGTATCCTATTAATCTTTATATATTCTTTATATTAACCTTTTGTTCTATGTTTATGTTCTGTAAAGCTGCTTTGAGACAAAAAGTGCTATACAAATAAACTTGAATTAATTGAATTGAATTTAAAGTATACGTTGCATGTAAATGTCTTTGTTCTGATGTTCACCCCAATATAGAGTGTACTACATACAGTACATGAACATACATACATACGGTTAGCTTAAATCTTAACAAGATACGTGTCAAAGTAACATCTACATGAAATCCAGAACTCAAGTTTTTCCAGCAGAACATTATCTAGTGCATCACACTGCTTCTGCCAACCTTCCTTCTTCCCATAATGCATCCTGTTTCCTTCTCTTCTCCAGGTAAGTGACATATGTACATCTAGCCATCCACATGATATAAAAGAAAATGTGATTCATCAGACTAAATCACTTTATTCCACCGCACTATGGTCCATTTTTTATGCTCATGTGACCACTGTAGGGGTCTTCAGTGGTGGACAGGAGTCAGCATGGGCAGCTTCTCAGCTGCTACTCAGCCACACACACAGCAAACTATGATTCATTGTGTGCACTGACACCTTTCCATCATATCCAGCATGACCTTTTTCAGCAATTTGTGCTACAGTAGCTCTTCTGTGGGATCGGACCACAATGCATAGGCTTGGCTTCCCATGCACTTCAGTGAGCCTCAAGCACCCTGAACTACTTTTATTCCTGTACAATAAAGTTATACTGTAAAATGCATCATTAACATTTTCCATCTCAAACATTCATTCATTTTCTACCGCTTATCCAAACTACCTCGGGTCACGGGGAGCCTGTGCCTATCTCAGGCGTCATCGGGCATCAAGGCAGGATACACCCTGGACGGAGTGCCAACCCATCGCAGGGCACACACACACACACACTCTCATTCACTCACACAATCACACACTACGGACAATTTTCCAGAGATGCCAATCAACCTACCATGCATGTCTTTGGACCGGGGGAGGAAACCGGAGTACCCGGAGGAAACCCCCGAGGCACGGGGAGAACATGCAAACTCCACACACACAAGGCGGAGGCGGGAATCGAACCCCAACCCTGGAGGTGTGAGGCGAACGTGCTAACCACTAAGCCACCGTGCCCCCTCCATCTCAAACAAATAAAAAAAAAACATTGGTACTGAATAGCCTTTTGTTAATGTGTCTATGTATAAGGTATTGTTTTGTTCTAATTTGTTACTGATTAAATAAATCAACCTATTTATTGAGTGCTGAGTATTTTAAACCAAACTTTTAGCACATCATCATCTGCCAATATACAGTAATTCCACTCTTCCTTTCAAAAAATCTCCAGATTTATTCAATTGTTGTGGGATCTTCTTTTCACAGCCTTCCTCAGAGGTTTTCGATCCAGGAATGAAATAAATCCAAGATGTTGATCTTCTTTTTCTTGGAATTGTCCTTCGGGTCATGATCGTGCAGGAAGGTGATATTTTCCTCTATCTTCATATGTCTAACAGACACCTGCTGTTTTTGTGCAAAAAATACATTATTTTTAGACAATAATTACTTTATCTTGACTAGATCCTGAGTCTAAACTGAAGAGAAGCAGCCCCATAACACCATGCTGCCACCACTATGCTTCAATGTAAATATTGTGTTCTTTGTGTGATAAGCTGTCAAATCATTTAGACTATGCCCAAAAGGTTGTATCTTACCAGACCATAAGACAATTTATACAATATATTTGATTTTACTTTGTAATAAAAGGCTTCCATCTAGCTGCCCTGTCCCATGGGGGAAAAGATGAGGTATAGTATAACAGGGATCATTATTTCTGTACATGCAGACTGTAACCAGAACTTGCTTGTTTTTCCTACAGCTAAGATCTCTTACAGCCTCCCTGATACATTTTCCGTTTGTTTTGGGAGAGACATCCTGTTCTTCCTTTGTTAAATCTGGCCTTTACAGTGTTACATGCTTCGATATTTTGAAATTCAATTCAGTTCAATTCAATTCAATTCAATTCAATTCAATTCAATTCAATTCAATTCAATACATTTGTATAAATATTTTAACAACTGACATTGTCTCAAATCAACTTTATAGAAGTATTGAAAAAGAATAAAGAATTTGTAAGGTTTAAAAGTAAATTACTGTTTATCTCTAATATTTATTCCTAATGAACAAGCCTGAGGCAAAGGTGGTGAGGAAAAACCAGACTCAGAAGGGAATCTCATCCTCATTTGTGTGATCCTCATACTGTATGAAATTCTTTTCTACCCTTCTTCTGATCTATACCTTGTGACAATGAGGTCATGCGTCATGCTTTCTAAGCTCTTCATGGACCATGGCTTCAGCAGTCAAACGAAACAAACAAAAACATCCTACAGAAATGGCTGATGTTTATTTAAGTTTTCCTTAGAATCTTGTCACCGATGACAGATGTATGTATGATCATTCCACTTGTACATGTACATCTTTTCCTTAAATGTTTCTATTTGTTTTTTTTTTAACCTTCATTTTGTTGGCTATTTTATCATATTAAATGTTTAAAAGATCTGACAGGATATTAGCTTAGTTTCATTTTATATGTCACACAAACTGGCACATTGTAACAGGAGTGTTTAGAATTTTAATATCCATTGTAGAAAGGTATAACTGCTTAAAGCAGCAACAAGCGACTATACCTAAGTATATTTTATTATGGATACAGTATCAGGCATGGGAAGAAAATGTTTTGACATTGCTGCAAAATGCCTATAAATGATTATTTGCCATCAGTGTAATTTCAGAGAAGTCTGAGAATGAAGAATACCCCAGATACACAAAGAATACCTCAAATACATGAAGAATACCCCAAATACATGAAGAATACCTCAAATACATGAAGAATACCTCAAATTCATAAAGAATACCTCAAATACATGAAGAATTCCTCAAATACATAAAGAATACCTTGAATACATAAAGAACACCTCAAATACATGAAGAATACCTCAAATACATGAAGAATACCCCAAATACATGAAGAATACCTCAAACACCTGAAGAATACCTCAAACACCTGAAGAATACCCCAAATACATGAAGAATACCTCAAATACATAAAGAATACCTCAAATACGTAACGAACACCTCAAATTCTTAAAGAATACCTCAAATACATGAAGATTACCTGCCATAATTGAACATATTTTAGTTGCTTTTAAAGAACCTAGCTAGGGATTGTAATGATGAACAGACATTGAAATGACAACTTAAGTTTGTATTAAAATTTAGAGCATTGTTTTAGCTGAATAGAGAAGATCAGCCAGCTAGCTCTTCAACGGCTTTTATTTTTGCTTGTCTATAGTTTGGTTCTTTACAATAAGTTGTGAGTTATAATGTTTTACACTAAATTTTATAACTTGTGTGCTTATGTTATGTCTACTACTGTTGTCACTTATGCTTTGTTGCTCTTTTATTGAGGATGGAGGGACTTCTGTGCTGCTTTTGTTGTTCTTTTCATTGAATTGTATAGCAATATGTAATTCTATAGAAGCGTAACTATATGTATAGGAGCATTTTTCAGGTTTCGGATCCTACTTTATTTCTCATTCATAACCTGTTACAGTTACAGTGTGTTGAACTAACTTTCTTTCTTTCTTTCTTTCTTTCTTTCTTTCTTTCTTTCTTTCTTTCTTTCTTTCTTTCTTCAGTATGACAGTCACATTGATGTGCATGATATGATTTTTATTGTCATAATATTTAATTTATTACTTAGTAAATTATGATAATAGATCAGATGATTACTTCCCTTGGATGACATTTAATTCTAAATTTAACATCTTGAATATTTGAATGTGCCTTAAAGGTGGAACGATTTGCTATTTGTGCAGCCATTGAGCGGCTACTGACATTTCCACCAAGTGGCCTCAAATCTATAAATTCCCAAAGGTTACTTATGGCTGCTTTAAAATGTATTATTAATGTATAATATATGTGAATCTATTATATGATGTCAGTAGTTAACAAAAATAGGAACATTATAAAACATGCTGGTCTGTACTGTAGTCGTACTGTACAGTATCTGTAGCCAGACTAACACTGCTAAATAAACACACTTGTCTTGGTGCCACTATATTGCAAATAAATAACGATAATTATGCAGAATGAACATAGTGGTTTTATTCTAATGATAACCACCATCACTCCAAACAAATGTTATAATAAATACTGGATCTCTTTCACACGATAAGCAACAGCACACTTGCAGTATAAACCTACTCTTAAAGTCCCAAGTAGGATTTTAATCTAAAGTGCAGTTTGAATGAGATGCTTATATTAAGGGACAAATATGAATGTAAGATGGCTTCAACTACTAAGCTGCAATAAAATTGGTGAAAAAAAAACATATTTAAATTGAAAAGCCAGCAAAAGAACCAATACTCAAAAAGCCCTTACTGGGACTTTAAGCAAAGGTTTTTTTCCAGTCACTTTTAATTTTCAATGCATATAACAGTTCCCCTTCTCAGCTGTGCATCTTGTAATATTTTCCCATACCAGTTAAAATGACACATATTATTTACATCATAAAAATCATCAGTCTGGAGTATCTCATATTCAAAGTAGAAATAATATACCTATTTTACATATTTTCCCTGGCAACAAGTAAGCTTAAATATGTCTTCATGATAATAACGCTAATACTGATAGTTTGAGAGAGAGAGAGTGATGAAAAGAATACATTTTCAATATCACTAATAGAACTGAAGGCAATATTTATTGTCTTTGTGCACTACATATTTAAGTATACAACAATGTGTGTTATAATGGAAATGTTTTGCAGTGTACATTGCTTGTGCAATAAATCTCCCTGTATAACACCCAGTTATGAAACTGTTTACTATTTCATTATAACGTTCAAATCTTATTATTATTATTTTTTTTAAAGATATATGTCTTAACCTAGCTTATTGCACACTAGTCACAAAATTCTCCTGTGATGTTCTCTCAAACCATGACACATAATCTGTGGATAATCTCTCTCGCTCTCTTTCTCTCTCTCGCTCTCTCTCTTTGTTTTCATCTCACTTTGTTTTGCAAATGTTAAGCAAATTTTCAGAAAATCAGCTAAAGAAAATGTGAATCAGTATTTTGTTTCCATTTATGCTTAAATTCAAAATTTGTAAAAATTCAGGTGGATGAAAACCCCTCTAACATGGCGAGGCGCTCATGCGCATGTGTGCGTGGTAATGAGGGGGTGGCACAGCAGGTGGTGGCATGGACAGGGGCAGGGGCTGGGACTCTGTGGGGTGGAGAGGGTGGTTGTGGCTGAAGTGTGAGGGTGACTGAAGCTGGAACACAGCTGCAGACTCTGGGCTGGAGGCAGCGGTGGCACTGGGGGCTGACACGCTGTGCTGAGCGATGAGTTTTGCTGGAGGCTGCTGGGACTGTGCTAGCTGAATGGACACGTCGCTGGAGAGCTCAGAGGCACTGCGAGCACGCTGGTGAGGTGGCCAAGCATCAGGCTGCAGGAATTGACCGCTGTAATCGCTGCTTTCAGACAGACGAGGGCGGTAGAGCGCTGGGTGAGGCCGATACATCTCCTCTTCAGTGTACCGCTTCATGAAGAGATACACAGACATCACACCAGCACCCTGAGAGAGAGAGAGAGAGAGAGAGAGAGAGAGAGAGAGAGAGAGAGAGAGAGAGAGAGAGAGAGAGAGAGAGAGAGAGAGAGATGAGGTGGGAGAAAGTGTATGAAATTGACATGAGTGAAACAGACTGTGTTTCAATACACATTTAATTTCATTTTGTACACAATTGTCATTGAAATATGTGTGAAAAGGGTGGCATAAAAGAAAAAATATAGCTCTCATTTGTCTCATTATTCCTTCAGTGGGTGAGTGATGGAGCTGTAATGCAATGTTTGAGACGGTGCAATGATTTAATGCTTTAGCAATTGCTGTCTTGAAAATAGCTCTTCAAATCAGTACGCTTTCTTTTGCTTGCTCTCTCAGACACACACACACACACACACACACACACACACACACACACGCACACAAATTGCTCCCTAAGCAACCGTGATATCATGGTAGTGAGGAGACCCTGCTGATTCAGGCAGAATAAATAGTTTTAGCCAGTACTACAATTTTGCTAAATCCTTACTCTAGCAGAACACATAGACAAAATGGCTGACTGACAGCTTCATGCCTCAAAATCAATCCCCTCCTTACCCCTTTCCTTTCCTTTCCTTTCCTTTCCTTTCCTTTCCTTTCCTTTCCTTTCCTTTCCTTTCCTTTCCTTTCCTTTCCTTTCCTTTCCTCATTTCAACCCTGTGGCCCTGCACTAGTGAAAAACAAGTGTTATTAAGATCTAATCAACCTTCATTTCCAAACAGATTTGGTCCTCAGGCTGAGCTCAATCTTACTGAAGTGATCACTGACTGCCTTCTCATACAGTATCTGCATTTATAATACACCAAGTAGGAACTGAAATTGCTTAAAATGCTGAACACTTGTGATCATTGCATTCACAGTATAAACTAAACAGCAGCAGCAGCGTACTGTACGCTGTGTTAGTTATTACTTCAGGTAAATGGGGAGCAAATTCACTAATCTCAACTTGTGTAGCTGAGACAATCAGTTTGACACAAATATATGTAATAAATAGATCATTTTTGAAATGTCAGACCTCTTTGAGGAGGAACGAGCTGGCAGCAAACGCAAAGGACCAGCCATAGTGATAGTTAAAGAAGTGCTCCGGTTCTCTAGGCCGGTTCATCACCTCATCGTTTATACTGGAGATATAGAGCACTAATCCCACCACCAGACTCAGACCTGAGAGAGAGAGAGAGAGAGAGAGAGAGAGAGAGAGAGAGAGAGAGAGAGAGAGAGAGAGAGAGAGAGAGAGAGAGAGAGAGAGATCATAAACAACAACAAAATCTCTAGATCATTGAGAGAAGACATGGCTTTAAGTGGAGGGTTTTTTTTTATTGATGTAACAAAAACAAACCACTGCCATGAGTCAAATAACAAAGAAACTTAAAATTTTAACTCTGGGGCTGATTTCTTTTTATTCCAGACTATAAAACCCTGTAATGGACTGTTGTGTCGTGTCATGTAATTACACTTAGATTTAATGTATGTTAGGATTAATTCTATTAATTTAAGTCCTTGTCATGTCCATTTCAAACCATCAGCAGTTATACAAGAATCATGGGAAATAAAATAGCAGGTGTACAATACATGAATAAAAAGATTACATTCTAAAGATTTTTTTCACTCAAAATGCCTTACATACTAAGGATTGCTTAGTACTTTCAAACACGTTCTGCATATGTGCGCACACACACACGCAAACACACACACACACACACACACAGACACCATGCCTCAGGCAGGACATCAGGACATGAACTCCATCTGGATGCATCACTTCACACAGGCACCCTGCTGCAATGTATGTCCTATATGAGAGCTGGACACACACACACACACACACACACACACACACACTCCTAAAGTTCAGTCATAGAATGTCCTGCTAATCTAACGCATCACATGCTCTTCCTTCTAACTGCAACTGACATGAAGGTTAAAAAAAGGTGGGATAATTTCTTTTCTTCCTGAACAGTGTGTCAGTGGAAGCTGGAAAGCTGAGGGAACAGATTGTGCCAAGATTAAAGAAGCTCTTTCTTGTTCAGATTCAAGGTTAAAGCTACGGTGATGTAAGCAGCACTGTGTTAACTGGAGTAAAGTTAGTTGGGTATATGAGCTCTTGTCAGGATTTGGATCCCAATACCAACAAATGTTTGGAAATTAAATCACTACACTACAACTTTTTCCAAGTTAATTAATAAACGTACAATATATATATATATATTTTTTTTTATTATGTTTTAAAAAGTTTGTCTTGCCTGAAAAGATCAGCATTTACTTTTTTCCATTTGTGACCTGTTATGTTTGCATAGATTATTTAATATTTTTATTTCTAAAGGGATATTTTATTTTTCTGAACAACTGCAGTGTTGTTTATTAGTAGAATTGAACTTTGTGGCATTTTTTAAACAATGGAACTCATTACTCTTGTTTTCCTATTAACTCATTTTCTCCTCTTTTTCCTTCACCATTTTCTCCTCTTTTTCCTTCAGCAGTTAACATTTCCTGCACAATCCCATCGCACAACAGCTGAAGACTGGCACATTCTGTCTGCGAGACACGTGAAGCAAGCCACGGTATGTTGCCAAACTGATGCTCATGATGCTTCAAACACCCAAAAATATAGAATTTATTCATTCATTCATCTTCTACCGCTTATCCGAACTACCTCGGGTCACGGGGAGCCTGTGCCTATCTCAGGCGTCATTGGGCATCAAGGCAGGATACACCCTGGACGGAGTGCCAACCCATCACAGGGCACACACACACACTCATTCACTCATTCACTCACACAATCACACATTACGGACAATTTTCCCAGAGATGCCAATCAACCTACTGTACCATGCATGTCTTTGGACCGGGGGAGGAAACCGGAGTACCCGGAGGAAACCCCCGAGGCACGGGGAGAACATGCAAACTCCACACACACAAGGCGGAGGCGGGAATCGAACCCCCAACCCTGGAGGTGTGAGGCGAACATGCTAACCACTAAGCCACCGTGTCCCCCAATATAGAATTTATTTTATATAAAACTAACATCATTTCCACGTAGATGAAGTGAGTTGTAATAGCACAAATTATTTTGTAGGACAATTTGTTTTCGACTCAAATTGAATTAAATGCAATACTGCAGTTATTTCTTCCTGTCAGTGGTTCAAACTATTAATTAGAAACTTGTTTCAGTTCAATTAAGCATAAGCAATAAAATCACATTTTGATGAGAAACTATTTTTATCTAAACTGTACGTAATCCATGTACGAATAGACAGAGCTAGGAAAAAGGAATAAAAACATTTAGTTTCGCTCACATTCCTGCTTCATTCTCTACCAGCTTAGCAGTGTTTCACAAGTGATCAAAGTGATCAAAGGTTCTGTTTTTCTTTGCACCAACACAGCTTATGAACAGCTTGATAATTACCCAAAATATGAACAAATATGCTGCCCAGAAATTAAACTTAAAAAAAAAAAAGGTAACAATAATGTGACGTGAAGATAAATGAATAATTACAAAGACCTTTAAAGAGGCTTAATGGTTTAAAATGACTCATCGTCTATTATACACCAGGTTAGAAATATTCAAGAAGATGCAGGTTAGTCAGTTTCACTAAACATTCAACAAGAAGCAATGAAAAAAATAATCTCTCTGTATCTCTTTTCTTAAAGCTGCACGCCTGTTCGTTCTGTTCCATCCAGCTCAGTTTTGTAGCGATACAATCAAAATATTATAAACAAATCCTCATATTTGATTTACCTTATATGCATTGTAAATCATTACACTACCCACACAACATGAGCTTTTAGAGATTAGAGAAGGCATCATTAGCAAAGTCATTAGTAATTCCAGCAGAGCCCAATGTGTGAGTGCCAGACAGTAATAAACAATAGCAGATGGAGCATCTTAATGATAAGACAAGGGCTTTAATATAGAACAAGACAACTCTAATCAAATGCAGATGGGATGGCCACACTCCTGAAAATATAGCATCGTATAGAAAGACCTCTATGCTTCAAACATTCATTCATTCATTCATTCATTCATTCATTCATTCATTCATTCAGTCATTAATGGTGCTTGCAAAGCAACATTCTTACTATACTGCATACTTTTTCGGACAAAACTTCGGCGCGTAACTTGTCCCGCAGCTTTTGTCCTAGACCCATGAATGAGGTGTAAAATCGACCGGCTCATTGAGGAGAGGTGTGCTATGACTTTTATAAGCGATCCGAGTACCGGTACTTCCGGTAACGGGTCTCAAAGTGGCCCTTTTTCCCATAGACTCCCATTATGGAGTCTATCCCATTAAACCTTTGGAGGTTTATAACTCGGCAAGCTTTTGAACTATCTACACCAAACTCGGCCAGCTCCTTTAGGGTGATACTCTGGCTTTCCGGTTGTGCCGCAGCCCCGCCCCCAAAATATGCAAAATCAAAAAACTTTTTACAACATGGACATGTGACACATCAAAACACTCAGAACAATGAGGGGAACTTCCTCATGCGTAATTTGATGAAGTCACGTGATGTCACGTGATTTCACGTGAAAAAAAAATTTGCACAACATGGACATGTGACATATCAAAACACTCAGCACAATGAGGGGAACTGCCTCATGTGTATTCTGGTCATGTCATGTGATGTCACATGATGTCACGTGAAAATCAATATTTAGCACAACATGGACATGTGACATACCAAAACACTCAGCACAATAAGGGGAACTTGCCACGTGCAAGCACCATTCACATTTTCTTCAGGAAATGTACGTTCTAGTTCTATTTGTGTTAGTAAACTGTAAGGTCCATTGTCTGGCTTTGTATGTTATTAGATTAAATTTTGGGCAATCATATATTTAAATGCAGGTATATACAGTAAAGAAATTTAAGTTGTCTCATAATGTAGTAAATTTCATCTGCCAGCTAACACAGTGATAAAGGATTTAAAGATATTTACAATAAGACATTCTTCACATTCTCAGTCCACATTGAAGGAAACCCTTCAATCTCTATCAGTTCTGTAATAATGTGTGTATAAGAAGCAAAATTGAATGAAATTAAATATGCAGGATTTACACAAAAGGGAAATTTTTCAGCATTATGACGACATGGCCAAGATGTTTGTGGACATCTGACCATCACAATCATACATTATATGTTATTCCACAAAAGTGAATCACACAATCGTCTGAAATGTCTTTGTATGCTGTACCAATATGTTCCAATATGTCAATGTCTCTATGCACTAAAAAGATTTGTCAAGGTTGGTGTAGAAGATTTTTAAAGGTCCTGCACAGAGCCTTAACCTCAATCCCACTGTACCACTTTTGGTTAAGCTGGAACTCTGACTATGTACCAGAACTCCTCAGTTCCTGACCCACTAAGTCCCAACAGCCACACTCCAAAATCTGGTGGAACGTCTTCCCAGACGATTAGTTATAACTGTAGTGGGGACTAAATCTGGAATGATGGAATGATCCGGAATCTGGAACAAGCACTTACAGGTGTGATATTCAGTTGTTCACAGGTTTTGGCGATGTAACGTGTGTCTGCTTGATACTTTTTCTTTTCAGTAATTAATTAGTAAATATTATGTAAATTTGTAAATGTTTTAAAAGGTCATTTGAAGCTATAATAAATGCTTTTTTCTGCATTATTTTTCTATAATAAACAGGATATAAAAGTTTACATACCTTCTTAAAATGGCAGTTTTTTTTGTGATGTAAAAACTGAAACCTGGGAAAAAAGTTACAATAACCTACTTGCGTAATTGTGCACAAACCCCAGTTCCAATGAAGTTGAGACATTGTTTAAAACATAAATACAAACAGACTACATTGCAAATCCTACATTTGAGTAAATACACCAGAAAGACAAGATATCCAAGTGATAAACTTTATTGTTTTTTCCAAATATTCACTCATTTTGAATTTAATGCCTGCGACACATTCCAAAACAGCTGGGACAGGGGTATTTTTACCACTGTGTTACATCACCTTTCTTTTTCCTGAATGGCTTTTGCTTTGAATGTTAGAGTTTTAACTTGCACCTATAGATGTTGTGACAAAATGATGTGTTAACTGACAATGGTTCTCCTGAGCCCAAGTGATAATATCCACACAATGAGGTCTGGTTATAATGCAGTGCCACCTGAGGGATAGAATGTCACGGACATTCAGTGTCGTAGAAATTACATTATTTATGTTTACATTAGGGGCACGGTGGCTTAGTGGTTAGCACGTTCGCCTCACACCTCCAGGGTCGGGGTTCGATTCCCGCCTCCACCTTGTGTGTGTGGAGTTTGCATGTTCTCCCCGTGCCTCGGGGGTTTCCTCCGGGTACTCCGGTTTCCTCCCCCGGTCCAAAGACATGCATGGTAGGTTGATTGGCATCTCTGGAAAATTGTCCCTAGTGTGTGATTGCGTGAGTGAATGAGTGTGTGTGTGCCCTGCGATGGGTTGGCACTCCGTCCAGGGTGTATCCTGCCTTGATGCCCGATGACGCCTGAGATAGGCACAGGCTCCCCGTGACCCGAGGTAGTTCGGATAAGCGGTAGAAGATGAATGAATGAATGTTTACATTATTAACTGTCTAGTGTCACCCTAATGAGGATGGGTTTCCCTTTTGAACCTGGTTATTCACAACCTGGTTTCTTCCTTATATTATCTCAGGGAGTTTTTCTTTGCCACCGTCACCTCAGGCTTGCATATTAGGGATAGATGTTAGAGATATATAGTATTTTAAATTTTAAATTAATATTATTAAATAAATTTTAAAATTAAAATATATGTATTCATTTATTTCTATCATTATTTTTATTCTTCTGTTCCTATACTTCTGTAAAGCTGCTTTGAGACAATGTGAATTGCCGAAAATAAATTGATTCAGATTGAACTGAAATCGAATTGTTGGTTTTACGGCCTTGCCGCCTACGTGCAAAGATTTCTCCAAATTCTCTGAAGATTTTTATGATATTACAGACTGTAGATGATGAAATACCTAAATTCCTTGCAATTGTATGTTGAGAAATTCTGTTCTTACACTGTTGGACTATTTGCTATTTGCTCATGCAGCCTCATCTTTGCTTGTGAATGGCTGAGCCTTTTGGGATGATCCTTTTATACCCAATCATGACACTCACCTGTTACCCCTGTCCCAGCTCTTTTGGAACATGTTTCAGGCATCTAATTCACAATGAGTGAATATTTGCAAAAAAAAAAAAACAAAAAAAAAAAAAACAACCATAAAGTTTATCAGTTTGGAAATGAAAGATCTTGTCTTTGTGGTGTATTCAATTCAATTTGGGTCAAAAATGATTTGCAAGTCAATGTATTTTGTTATTATTTACGTTTTACACAAAGTCCCAACTTCATTGGAACTGGGATTTCTAATACTTTTTTGAAGCGGCTTTATACCACTCAGTACGAGTCTATAATCCTCACCAGTCTATCTGTTACGTCCCAAAACAATAGACATTGGTGTCTTCTTGGCGACATAAACAATCATGAACGGTTCTAGTGCTAGAAAATCAAGTGAAAATGACAGAGGATCCTCCACAATTCTTTTGGTTTTACACATACGTATTTCCATTTTGTCTCAGTGAAGTGAAGCTTAGTGAGATCAGGTTAATTTTGTTGTGTTTTATTTGTTGTATGATATTGCATTTCAGTTTGCTCACATGTAATGAGTTTTATATTAGACTAAAAATTCAGCTTGCCTAAAAATACAGAATTATGTATAGATCATGATTACCTCACGTTTAACGCAGCATTAATTTCATTGTTTAAAAAAGTAACTTGCAAAATGTACAGCCTTAAATAATATATGTCCAATGTTTAAATTCAAGCTAGATGCAGTTTTGTTGACAATCATGCATAAAGTCGCTGATAAAACTGATGTAAACAGATGGCTACTGTTGACTGATAGTTGTGCATCCTGACACCAAATATGCCAAGCAGAAGAAAATGACACTAATATCTTGACTGTAAAAAACCTAATTTTATTTGCCACCGAGATGCTACAGCTACTAGTAAGAAGCTATGTCTCAAAACTAGGTTGACTTAAGGCAAAATAATAGTTTGTGGTTTGTACCTTAACCTTAAGAATTTTATAAATAAGGCTGGAGTCAGATGAGGGGACAAGTTGAGTGTCAAGTGTCATAAAATAATCTACAGCAGATGTTAAAGATAAATGAAACTGTGATTAATACCTGACAGGATGAAGAAGATTCCGGAAACAAATGCCAAGATGGTGCGCTGCGGGCGAATATGGCCCACGTTGCTAAGGATGAAGGCAGTGAACACAAAGAGCAAAGACACCATGGGGAAAGGAGTAGCTGTCCGCACCATTTCTAAGAAAGAACAAAACACGTCAGGTGTGTGTCTGAGATCGAGCAGGAAAATTCCAAATCTCTCTCCATTTACTCACTAAGAATATTTGCCGTGTTTTCTGTTGTGATCTCTATCTCTGGCTCGGTGAAATATTCAGAGGCCACGCATTTTCCTTTCTCTGAACCTGAAAGGGAGACAGAGAAGAAACAGATGAGTACGTGATGAAAAGGAGACAAAGAGAAGATCAGAGGACATGAAACCGGAAAGTATTGAAGCATTTTATACACAAGAACATACAAGAACAACCAATACACACATGTGTGTAATCCTGATTAACAAACAAGGTTGAGTTTGCATGTATAAAAACACATCAAAAAGGAGGTCAATGCAAAGAAATTTATTTGATGCTAAAATTCTATTTACCCAGTCAATAAAATATGATGAATAGTATATTAATATTACATTTATGGATGGAAATGGATTATTCCAGTAGGGGGGGAGGATGAAGGGTTGATAATTGGGTGGTGTAAGTTTCCCTGGGTTGTTAGCAGCTCATTAGGAACAGGTGAGATGTGGGGTGATATTTGGATGTGAACAGCCATCCCAAGTAAATGGCAGTGCTCATTAGTGAATGTGTTCTTTGTCAAAGGCTTCGTTTTAACGATGTGAGCTGCGGCACATTCATCTTATCTCTGTGACTGATGTGTTAGAATCATCTAGCTTCAGAGCATTTGCAGATTCACCTATGAGGTTTTCGGCAATACTGTTTCTGCTGTGTTCTTTTCCATCATCTATCTTTTTAGAGCATTAATATAGGGATAGATTGTGTATCTGATGTATGAATCTGACTCTCTGAAGGCATATGTGTTTCCTTTCAACTGTCATATTACGCTTTACAATGTTTAGTCCTGGTGATTGATTTACATGTTTACATTGTGGGTGCTGTGAGTTGTATTTTGATCTGATGTTTTTTTTCCCACATGGGCCTGTCTGTAAATTTGTGAGACTGGCCAATGCTGCAGGATACAACATGTACCTCTATAAAATCAGGGACTATTATATTACATCCTAAACCAGAAAATTAGATTTAGTTTTAAAATAGATTTAGATTTAGAATTAGATTAAGTTTACTGCCTTAATCCAGAAAAATCCAGTAAGTATTTCTTTCTAAAAGTGCATTTCCATTATTAATTGGTATCCACGCACTATGTGTAGGAGATGGTGTAGTTGAGTATGTCAGATTGGTGTTGTGATACCTTCCTAATCAGCCCCGATACGTCACATGTCTATTTCTACCACTTGCACCTGTGTCTTGTTTTTCTCTCATTAGCATCGACATTTAAGTTTCTAGATTTCAACACCTGACTTTCAAGCCTCTGTTGCACTGATGTATGTTCCACAATTACAGTTATTGTTTGAGCATACTGTAGTTATCCTGGTTAGGGTCTACAAATGACATGTGAGAAGGCTGGACCTACCATGGATGTGGTAGGTTTGTTTCAGTGCATATGGGCCCAGGGTGAACAGATCCAGAACAACCAGATGTAGCTTGACCAAAGCTTCCTCAGGAAATTTGTTTGGAGAGGGGGCTAATATACTTACTGGGGACATCTCCCAACCTTCCTGCCCCACTTCAGGCATCACTCTGCTTTCTTGCCCCACATCAGATTTCCCTCGCTCCTTGCCCCACATCAGATGTGGCTTTGCCTCCATGCACCATTAAGGACATTGCGCTGCCTTCTTGTCACATTTTGTCACATTCTTGTTCCACAGAGGATGTCGTCTGCCTGCTTGATCTGCTTTGGGTGTCCCCCTGCCTCTCTGCCATGACAGCTCATGGGTATCTCTCTGTCTCCCTGCTCCACCTCACGCCACTACGCAACCCAGTTCGATGTCAGGTGTCAATCATCACTCATCACATCAGTCCACCTTCTTGCTACTCTGAAATAGGCAGTCCTCCCTTTCACTAAAAGCAGTCCCCCCTTTCTTGCTGGCTTTGTGGTGGCTATCGCTCCACACCACTGTCTTGTGGAGCATGTCGTGTCTCCTTATGGCTACACTAAGGGTATTGCACTCAAAAACTTTGTCAGCCTAACACCATTTATCAAAGTTGACAATTTATCAGGGTTAAAACTGTCCAGGACTCCCCTGAACTTCCCAGCTGGTGCACCAATCTACTATCTGCAATATGTCCTGTTTCACCAAGTTTAGCACCTTATTATAAAGCTTTATTGTGGTGTTGTGTCTTTAATGGTTCACTTACTTAGTGAATATTTAGTATTCTCTGTTCTAGCTTTGTTTCTTGGTTTCACAGTTTTGGTTGCTTTCACAACTGACTGCACTTTGCTTTAATAAAGCTTTTTTTTATTATTAAAGTTTTGAGAAGATTTTTCATTTGCATTTTTTAGTATCTCAAAATTATAAAAAAAAGAATTTTTTATATATATTTTTTACTTCATTGCCATTATACTGGATGCAAATTAAGCACGTGTGAGAAACCTCTGCTTCTTATGAACTGCTTCTCATGGAATTTCTCAGAGCAGCTGAACACACTGGAGGGAAAGCACTAACTGACCTTTTCCACATACATCATACTCACAATTCTTTAGTTTTGCATTCATGGAGTGGAGACAGAGACCAATGCCTTTCCTCTCACCCAAAGTCAAACGTCTTCTTTTTTTTTTTTTACATTATCAGAAACACACCCACATTTGGTGCATGCAGTGTATCCCACAGTGTTCAGAAATGCATGCATAATTTTGCATTTTAATAATAAGAGTGTATGTGTGTACCTGCTATAAAGCACACCCTCCAGAGGCCGGAGTGCAGCGCCATCTTGACGTCTATGGTTTGGTTCTGCTGCAGCACGATGCCCTCCTCCATTAGCAGCCAATAATCGGTTGCCACGGCAACCCCAACCAACAGCAGTCCGCACGCCCCAAACACGGTGGAGAGCAGAGTGAGAGCCCTGCTGCTGCATGAGCTCATCTACACATGCACACACAAGCAGACGAATTAAGTACAAGGGAGTGATGTGATCGTAACCAAACCGAGAATAAAAATGGATTTAAGTTTTAAAGTTATAGACACTTGATATGGGTACAGGATATGCAGAATGAGCTTAGAGTTTCAAAACTCCCCTTTAGTGTTCTAAACACACATGTGTTCGCACACATCAGGGCAGAACACCTGAATTTAAAATGGCTGACTGGAAAATATCGACTCTTCATTATCCTGATTGATTAGATGTGGGCAGGTCTGCATTATTAGTGTTTTTTTCTCTCATGCTCCACTAAGCACCACGAACACTGGGGTTTTTCTTCAAGTGGATAATTTTATTGACAGTTAAATCTAAGGAAATAAAATCTGTCCAAACTTTAGAAGAAACTTCCGTTATAGGACATTTATAAAAGTTTACGCTCAAATCACTTATCACATGCGGTAAAATTTCCAAACCATACATACCATATATAAAACAAACAAACACACACACACACACACACACACACACACACACACACACACACACACACACACACATACAGAGCTTCTGTATGAGTCATAGTCATGCAGTGAGGTACAGAGTTCTGCTTCAAAGGGTAGTCACTATTTAGCAATTATATGCTCATACACACACACACAAACCACACACACACACACACACACAAACAGTAATCATTTACTGTACAGAGCATCATTTACTGTACAGAGCATCTTTCTCAGTGTATGTCAGTGATTATAAAAAGTGTTTAAAGCATGAACAATGCATTATGTGAATGAATGTAAGTAACCATGAACCAGTAGTCCAGCACAGCAGAATGCAACTGCAGTGAGACTAAACACAATAACGGCACTGTGAGCGTCTGTCTGTTCGTATTCTCTCAGACCTCTTCTCTGTCGCTGACCCCACATGCTGCTCTCACTCCCTCTCTCCAGCCAAACAGTTGATCAATGCTTAATTAATCACTGATGTGCCGTTTTCTGTCCCTGTTATACAGATGGCTTGAACCCAGAATTTTAATGATCGCTGTCATAAAGACATATGACTGCCGTGAGAACGACAAAGATATAAATGCCGTATTATATACTGGGATAAAGAGGCAGCAATTCTGTGTGTATGTGTTTCTGCATATATTTTTGTGTATGAATCTGCATATGAATGTTTTCAGACTGTTATCTCCTGTCTGTCTTCTAGAGCTGGTGACTCAGAGCAGCGCCCTGAGAGACAAGAACAACGTACCGCAGGGAGAGAGAGAGAGATAGATAGATAGAGAGAGAGAGAGAGAGAGAGAGAGAGAGAGAGAGAGAGAGAGAGAGAGAGAGAGAGAGAGAGAGAGCAGGAGAGCAAAGATATAGCAAAAGGAACAAAAAGCAAGAGAAAGGGAGGGGAAAGGAACAGAGAAAGATGGAGTGACAGCATGGATACAAAAAAAATAAAAAATAGAGACAGATGATGCAGATGCAGGCTACAGGCCATCTGCAGCGTTTGAGCTGATAATCCTCTGGTGTAAGAGCTACATCAAAGTCCAACTGAGGCCATCACATCCACCACAGCTATGATATATGAATATACATGACTAGATTGATTAGAGCATGCATATTAATTTAAAACAGGGAAAAAGTAAGGCATGGATAAAGTGGGATGATAAGAGTCAGAAAGAAGAGGGGGGAGTGTTGGGGGTTTGGAAGCCAAGACAGCCATCAGAGACTGCTACAGTGCTGCAGTTCTGCCTGGCTGCTAGAGGAAACCTGCTGGGTGAGTGTGGTGTGTGCCAAGCTCTGCATGGACAGAAGGTTTCAAAAAAGAAGGTTTAGATGTGAGGCCAACACTCTTTGTGTGTTTGGGCATGGCGGTGTGCTAAGAATATTTATATCCATTCACTGTAAATGTTTATCTCGTCCTGAAAGCTCCTCATTTTATTCTTCTTTGAGGGTAATAAAAACATACTGAAGTTGTTACTTGTGTCAATAATTAAGAAAGTAATTTAGAAAAGAAGGCAAGAAGTTAAAAAAAAAGAAAAATATCTATATTTAAAAATCTCACTCACTCACTTTATCCTGGTCATGGTGACATCTTACCCCAGGCCTTCCTGAGGACACTGGGCACAAGATGAAAATACACCCTAGATGGGATGCCAGAGCATCGCACGGCAGCATGCGCACACAGGTTTGCACTACGGGACAATTTTACTTACCCAAACGACCTCCTCATATGTTTGTTAAAAGGTGGGAGAAAACCTGACGACCTGCAGGAAACCCGTGTAGACATGTGAAGTACATGCCAAGAAACTCCACACATAAATGAGCTCAGGATCCATCCAGGGATCCTGGAGCTGTGAGATAACTTAATCTGAACCTGAACCACTGTGGCACACTTCCTTAAAAATGTTTTTAGTGTAACAACAAAAAAAGGAAACATCTTGAATTTACAGGGACCAAATCTGGTTACTGCTGACCACATATTTAGGTGGTGGATCAATCTGTGGTGAAACTGATATGCTAGTGTGTTTGGTTCTGGTTTAAAAGTATCATGCACAGTAACTTTGCTAGCCACTTTAATTGACACCCCTGTATAGCCAGAGAATATAGCTTGTGTTTTCTATGAGTGTCTGTCCTTCAGCCATAAATGGTTATCATTGATCAGAGCTGTGCTGGTAGTTAAATTTGTTTATAATGCACATTGTGGTGATCAACTGGCTACTCTGGCTATACTCTGGCATTCATTCATTCACTCACTCACTCTCACTCACTCATTTTCTACCGCTTATCCGAACTACCTCGGGTCACGGGGAGCCTATCTCAGGCCTATCTCACCCTTCGCAGGGCACACACACACACACTCATTCACTCACGCACTCACACACTACGGACAATTTTCCAGAGATGCCAATCAACCTACCATGCATATCTTTGGACCGGGGGAGGAAACCGGATTACCCGGAGGAAACCCCCGAGGCACGGGGAGAACATGCAAACTCCACACACACAAGGCGGAGGCGGGAATCGAACCCCCAACCCTGGAGGTGTGAGGCGAACGTGTTAACCACTAAGCCACCATGCCCCCGTTCATTCATTCATTCATTCATTCATTCATTCATTCATTATTGTATTCATTCACTTCCTGTTGGGGTCTATGAGCATAGCAGCAGGCTGAGATGTAACAATAACCCCAGTCCATTTTATTTCCACAAAGCACACAATTAGAATGTCTTATTATGCTATAAAATTAAGATTTCCCTTCATTGAAACTATCAGACCCAAAACTGGAACAGAAGATTTTGATTTGAGTGACTTGCACTAAGCTCTGACCTCAACCACACTGAATACACTAATTACATGCCATGTGTTCTTGATCAAAATCAACATCAACATTTTGTGGAATCCCTTCACAAAAAGGAGAGGGTGACATAACACGAATATCTCGATGTTCAATATGTACAAAGGAGTGTGATGGTCACATACTTTTGGTGTCCACATACTTTTGGCCATGTAATGTATCATTTTTAAGAGGGTCGTTGATCAGTCCAGGGGTTTCTGTCCAGCAGGTCACACCTGATAGTAGGAAGTTATCCTTATAAGCTGCTTAAACCACGTCAACTGTCAGTTTAGTAAATAATCTTACTACTGTTGGCAATTTGATGAGGAAAGATTTTAGTTGCAGTTTTTTTGCTGTTTAATTGGTATATTTTTGACACACTGATTATTAAGTAAACTGATTTTATATACAATTTATATATGTTAATTAAATACAAATTAGAAATATTTACAAGATTACATCAGAGCATAATTGCCTTTTTGATTTAGTCAGTAGGTTTTACGTGCACACACTCACGCGTGATGTGCTTCAGCGATGGATTCAAAATAGGGCAAAAACTCTGGTCAAAATAAGTAACAGGGCAGTTATGCTCACTGGCCGACTGAACTACTTATCGCTTCTTTCATTTGAAAGAGGCTCACAGAAATTTGGGGTTTTGAGGAAATCTCATTAATCAAGACAAATATCACCACATGCTAAAACAAGGCTGATTGCAGTACTCCAGTGGTGTGCTGTGCTGTACTGGGTTGTGTTTCCTGAAGGAAACTGATAAATTACTTATGGTTTAAGTGTAAAAATCCTTACACCATGGTTTAAACTTCAGTAAATCTAATTTAGTTCTTAGTCCATTCTGATTTCTCTAAAGATGCACTTATTTCTATGTTTTGGTTATGCTAATGGTCTGGGATTAAAACTGACTAAATGTCATTTTTGGCTGAACTGTTAAAGATCAGATGCTTAAAGAGGAATTTATTATATATATATATATATATATATATATATATATATATATATATATATATATATATATATATATTCTTTAGTCAGTGCTTGTGTATGAATAATATGTGAATAATAACACGGTATAAACTATACTGTGAAAGCTAATGACAAAAAAGATGCATGCTCTATGGTGATTCCTAGCACCAAGAAAATAACCTTTTGGCTCAGATGGACACTGCACAAGCCAGTTAAATGTCCTTACATGACAGTATAAAGAGGAAGTGTGAGAGAGAGAGAGAGAGAGAGAGAGAGAGAGAGAGAGAGAGAGAGAGAGAGAGAGTGTGTGTAAGGACAATAGGCACCCTACAGCTATTGTACGCTCCCCTCAGGCTGTGTGTACTGCTGCAGCGGGAGGCTATGCACTCATGTAGACAGCAGAATTTCTTATATTAATTTGAGTAAAAACAGTCTTTGGCCATGCAGGCATTTTGTAGGTCTGAATCAATCTTCATAGATAAAGGACAAAACAGGACGATCCAGAGTCTATACCAGTTAACATGTGATATGATTCACTTCACTCCAGATTGGACTAATAGTTATTCAATTATTTATATTTAGATTGGGTCACTATCGGTGTGTGGTTTTTGTGTATATTCTCCCCACTTCTGCTTGGTTTCCTCCAAGCCCTTTGGTTTCCTTCCACCTTCCAAAACATGAGAAGATGGATTGGCTTTGGTGTGAGTATGTGTGCATGGTGCCCTGTGATGGACTGGGATGACATCTATGATGTGGCACTTGGCACCAGATTGGCTGCAACCCCAAAACCAGGATGAAGTGCTTACTGAAAGTGAGTGAATTGTTCTGTAATTACAGAGAACGAACTGTATATCGTTACCACACTAAGAAATTTGTCAAGAAGTCTACACTCAGCAAAGGATTCTGATAGTCTAAGGGAATACATTGCAACAATAAAAAAAATGAACAATTATTAAGTGAATTTTCTCTTTAAACTAAACTTAGAGAGCACAACTACAAACTCAAGTCAAGTCAAGCCAGGAAGCCAGGTGTGACTTTCAAAAGCTTGAATGAAATGAAGCAGCGATGTCACATCAACTAACTTCTCAACTGATCACAAATCATGAGACTAACATGGGTGAAATTATCAGAGTAAAACAGGGACAGAGAATGAAGTGTGTGTGTGTGTGTGTGGGGGGGGGGGGGAGTGAGAGAGAAAGAAAGAAAGAAGAGAGAGAGAGAGAGAAAGATAGAGAAAGAAAGAGAGATAGAAAGAGAGAGAGAGAGAGAGAGAAAGAAAGAAAGAAAAAAATAAGAGAGAGAGAGAGAGAGAGACAGAGAGAGTGAGTGAGAGAGAGAGAGAGAGAGAGAGAGAGAGAGAGAGAGAGAGAGAGAGAGAGAGAGAGAGAGAGAGAGAGAGAGAGAGAGAGAGAGAGAGAGAGAGAGAGAGAGAGAGAGAGACTCGGGGATAAGGCTGAGGTATGGAAAGTCCTTGGCCTAAAAAAACGAGATCAGACCAATGCGCAAGTGCGCGCCTTCTCGGGAGCGCGCTTAGTTCAACTCAGCTGCTGACTCCCGTCTGCATTCTTTAGGGTAAGATATAAAGACAATAAAAGAACGTTACTCTTCATATCTTATCCTAATAATGAGCCCAGTGAACATTATTGAGCTCTGCAACACCAAATGCCAACGTTGTAGATCGCATAATAAAGAACGAATTTGATAAACGAAAAAAGAAAGAAAGAAAGAAAAAAAAAAGTCCATTATTAATCCCACCAGCAGTCACACAGGCATATAAACTATACACTACCATCTGATTATCTATCTGTCTGTACCTTTTAACACTAACCGGTATTCACCTTACGTCATAAGAATACAACATCTGTTCTAATATGCGTCAATTATATCAGTTAGAGACAGGTTTCTGTCCCCGGAATGGTTTTGTGATCCATACAGCACACTGTCCAGATCTTGTCCCTGTGGCATATGGATGGTTTCACTTACAAGCATGCGGCACAGTAGCTACTACTGTACAGTACTTACAGAGAGAGAGAGAGAGAGAGAGAGAGAGAGAGAGAGAGAGAGAGGGAGAGAGAGACGTTACAGCACTCGCGTTAAAATTCCTGCGAATTCTATTCTCATCTACACACAATACTCCAGATGTGCAGACGCTATGGCTTTCCAGCTGTAACATCTGCGTAAAGGGCGGAACTCCTAACATGCATCCTACAGTATATGATGTAGTAGAAGCGTGCATAAGATCACGACAAACCACACACACACACACACACACTCACACACACACACACACACACACACACACACACACACACACACACACACACACACACACACACACGGGTTAAGAGAATGAACGAACTCACCCTTTCCAAAGAGGCGAGAGGATCCTGCCAGCACAGCCGAGATCCTCACAGAAGAGATGTCCGGTTTTTAAAAAACCCTGCTCTCTCTCTCTCTCTCTCTCTCTCTCTCTCACTCTCACTCCCCTCGTATACGCATACGTATTTTCCCGCTCTTCTTTCTTTCTGCGCACTCTCTGCTCCCCATACAGAAGCGATGCAGTAAGGTAAGGTAACCGACCAGAGAACATCAAAAAGGTTTCTTCTACCATTAATTCATTCTTTTCTTTCTTTTTTTTTTAAATACCAACCACTTACTTATAAGATTGGGCTTTTAGAAGACTGCAGTGCACCTGTCCTGTCCACAGATCAATGCTTTTTTTCTCTCGGTACAAAAGCATAAACCATGCATCACTTTACACATCCAAAAATCTCAGCTTCATATGAAGAACCAGTGAGATGGGGAGATTTCACTTTCTCTGACCTGGACACATGTAATTCTCCTGGACAGATTCTGTTCCTGGGGATCCCCTTGTCTACGCAGTAATCTAAGTGAGAGCTCAGAGCAGCAAGGGAGGTCCAATCTTTTTTTGACATATACAGTAATGATAGCAAATAAATTCTAAATGGTTCTTCGGTTCTATAATAATAAGACAGCGTTTCACTGTAAGAGATTCAGAATTTCAGAAACGCTTTTCAAGAGTGCTTGATATCACTATTACTTTCTATGAAAAAAATCAGAGACAAGACTGAAGAAAAAGGATTTACTATATTGCAAATTATTTGCAGACATTCAATCAGAGGAAAGTTCTTCTCCAGGGTTACATTAAGGATTCTTATCTTCCTGAAGGGATTTTAACTTGTAACCTTCTCTGAAAGAGAAGAAACCCTGTGTGTCCTAGATTTAATCTTTCTTTAGTGTACAGCTTTCTTGGTCTTTCATTCATTTTAGTCGCAGCTTTATCAGGGTTGGTCAGGATTTGGAGCCTATCCTGGGAACAAGGACACACACACACACACACACACACACACACACACACACACACACACACACAAACAAACAGACACACACACAAGCACACAAACAGACACACACAAATAGACACACACACACACACACTCACACACACACACACACACACATACACACACACACACACACACACACACACTTATTCACACATACCCAGTCCACATACTAGAATGTTTTTGAGAGGTGGGTGGAAACTGGAGAACCTGGACCAGACATGGGGAAAACTTACACCAAAACTGAATACAGACAGAAACCCTGGAGCTGTGAGGTAGCAACACTACCCATTGCACCACACTGCTGCTTCTATTATCAGAACTAATCAAAATCTCGCTCCTACTCACTTAAAAAACAATCACAACAATATAAATCTCCATGTGCATGTACAGTACTCACAGTACTTACTTTAATGTATATTTGCTCCTTTTCCTCTCTTTTCTAACACTTCTTTTCTCTAGGGTTTCTTCCTCTATCACTAATGAGGAAATCAGTTATTTTTAGAAGCTATATCAATAGCATATGGTACACTCTGACCCCTAACAACATGAGACCTTACGGTATTACAAAAGACACAGAGCTTTAGATACACGATCTGTCAAGATTTGTCAGGTAATTGCTGAAATTGCTCAATTTATTTACAGCATAGTCATACCGTGTGCGTTTGTATCACAGAATGGAAGACAGGCTCACAGAAATAAACACACCTTTTAAAATGTCTATATCTTATGACCAATAAGGATGAAGAGTTTCTATTTGATTATCCAAAGCATTTGAAATGAAAAGCTTGTGAAATTCTATAGTAAAATGGTTTAGAGGGTGACGAGCAGATAAGAGTCAGGGACAGTTACAGTAAGGAGGTTATGTTGTATTTTAATAGGCAAGGGAACTGAGGGTGTCCCATTATATCACTCTGTACCCTCCGGGAGTCAGCCAGGATGAAGTGAAAAGATGAGGACGAGTCAGTTGGAGAGAGGTGAAATGGAGAGATGCTTAGAGAGGGGGTTTTGCTTTCTCGGCAGCTTCATCAGCAAGAATGTGTAAGTCCTGCTTCAAACAGCAGTAAAGACAGTGGCAGAAACAAAAGACTTCATCAAAGAACATTATCGAATCCTTTTGACATATTTAACTGTGCTTCACAACTCTTGGGAATCTAACGGTCTTTGCTTTATAGTTTTTTGTGCGGTAGTTTGTTCTCTAGCATCACAGTTGCTGCTTTCTTGCATGTTGGGATCTGAACAAGAACTGCAGTAACCTGTGACTATAAAAGTCAATAAAGTCATCATTTATTTCAAGTTGGTCAAAATCAAGGCTGAATACTTGCAATCTACGTCTTGAACACTGGGGGAACAAATGATTTGGTGGAGTTTGGTGGTGGTGGTGGTGGTGGTGGTGGTGGTTTGTTGGGGTTCCACAAATGTAATGTATACACCAAAATAAACATGGGATATATAATATATACCAATATACACACCAAAATAACTCCAGTAAGAACAGTGTGTATTACTGCTATGCTCCAAACCTGTTTGCTTCTGCCAGTACCTTCTCTGCTAATAACTGTGTCGTGTATATTCATATCCCAATCAAATATAATTACATTTTTTAAATATCAGACAAACTATATTTAAGATACAAAGCTCTCGTATGGCCACTTGGACTGTAGTTTTAGAGTAAAGATATGGTACACATTTAAATTCGCTTTATAATTATCTTCTGCCATTGTTTAAAATAGAGCTGTAAGTGGAAAAAGTGGAAAGAATCTTCTATATTATGAAAATATTAAGTAATAGTGTTTGGGTTAGAAATGATATCAGGGTCAATAAAGGAAAACAGATGTTTAGCGACACTGTTATTGATATTCATTATAACGTTATGGCCCATATCATGAAAACAGCTCTGTTGATGTTTGTTACGTTGTCACATTGACAATAACACATTAAATTAATACTTTTTATGCTGGTTAGAGTTGAGAACAAGTTTGATGAATCCAGGTAAATCCTTGAAACAAATCTGTTCCAGTCTCATTGGAAGTTGAGCGTCTAACAGGACAACAACCCAAAGCTGAAGCTACACAGTGCTGCAAAAACAAGAACCTTAAAAATGTGTAAAAATTGCCCAATCTGAGCAAAGAACTTAACCCAGTCTGTGTTGAGTTGAAAATTGTTGTTCACCAGCATCCAATCTTCCTGTTTATCCAGAAAAAAGGTCATATGTAAAACTACAGAGGGGAACTTTTAACCCTTATCTTAATATATATTATAACCGGTCCAATAATGACAATTTCCCACTGCTCAACATTTTCTATTCTGTACTGCAGGGTCCAAAATATTCTGTGTTGCCTTCTGTAGGTCTGTGTTTTATGGAGCTCCTGGGTCCTGCAGGTATGTTGTTTCATGTACTGTATCTACACTATATGGTCAAAATGACAGTAAAAGCCTCTTGACTTGACTCTTGACTTGAAATGACTGAGAGTACTAATGAAAATGTGTCAGTTCTGCAGTCTTTTCTAATTTATAGCAATATATTTGTTACAAGATATATTATTGACAAAAAAAAAAAAAAAACCCCATTGAAATCTTCCAAAGATTGAATCTTTGGAATGTTCTCATCAAGTTTGTGCAAAACCTTATGATTCATTTCAGATCAAATCCATCAAAGCAGAACAGAAGAGATCACTCATGAAGAAACTCTATCATGAAAACATCTTGGCTTTCATTTGAAAAGGACGTAGAAATAGTGCAGATTCTTGAATATCCAAGACATTGAACATGTGGTATTGGGCATGTAGTAGCTTAGTGATTAAGGTGTTGGGCTATCAATCAGAAGGTTGTGAGTTCAATCCCAGGTCCACCTAACTGCCACTGTTGGACCCCTGAGCAAGGCCCTTAACCATCAATTGCTCAGTTGTATAAAAATGAGATAATGTAAGTTGCTCTGGATAAGGGCATCTGCCAAATACTGGAAATGTAAATGTAAACATGACTATTTCTAATTTCAAATGGAACATACAGTAAAGATTGACATGACTTTTTAATTTTACCTTTAAAAGTGAATCAGAGTTAGAAGATAAGTTCTTTCTTTAAATCCTGTATGTTGGCATGTTTATGCAAGTCAATGCATCATGGCTTCTCTGGACTTGCCTTTTAATTCTTTTCCTTTTAATGACATTTTCTGTGTACTTGTTTTATCTCGACCTAATCCCATTTGTCTTCTTTTTGCTAAACTCAAATATTCCTTTCCTGATTAAAACAGGGTCCCTTCCTACCCCCTGTTACTCATCTCATCCCAATTCTTTCCTCTTTTCACCTCTTCACTTCTCTCCTACTCTTTACTATTCTTTTCTCTCCTCTTCTCTTCTCTTCTCTTCTCTTCTCTCAGGTCTCTTCTCTTCTGCTCTCATCTCCTCCTCTCCTCTTTTCTATCCTCCAGTCTTATCCCCTCCCCTTATCTTTCCTTCGTTCTCCACTCCGCTGTTCTCTATGGACACCATGTCTTGCTTCACTTCTGCTTGCTGTCAGTGGAGGCTTAGGTTGTGAAGCTGGATAGTTTTAGATTCTTTTCCAGGTCAGGTTTTCTGACTTAAACCAGGCCAGGCCTGAAACTGCATACACTGTTCAGACAGCCTATAGAGTCTTCCTAACCTCATTCACAGCCTCAAAACTAAACATATACACACACAAGCCTGAAAATTCCCTCCAAATATGTAATGCAATCCATCATCTGATGATCTTTTTAGGTGATGCTACTTAGGCTAAAACCATAATACTGCACAGCATTTTTTTTTAATGAAAAAAATGAATTTTTGAATTTTTGAATATTTATTTTTTTTTTTATAAGAAATTATCCAATTACTTCACTGTTTCCAAGACATATATCTTGAATACCTTTTAATAAATCTGGTGAAATTGTATGAAATTGAAATGATTGTAGCACTTATTCAAATAGTAATAGAGTTTCTAAGGGTGAATTATATATTATATTTTATATAAATATGGAATAATTGTGTTATTATAAGAAAATAATGATTGATATTGTGGTGTGATGTATTACAAAAAGAATGAACGCTTTAATATAAATCTATGATTGCGCTCTATATCCAACACTGCAGTCAGAGCCATACTGAAAATTATAGCGCTATAATACAGTATGTAATAACTATGTTGATGGCTAGATTCAGGAAAAGGCTACCTACAGTATTTAGCTACATACAGTATAATCACCAGAGCTTATTATGACCTATAAGGATGGTGATGATATTTTTTGAAGGTCTAACTGGTTTAACTTTGCTTCTTCTCTCGTAAGCTCGTTGCAGATTTGTACACAACTTATCACCAGCATTCAGTATAAACTGACTCTTGTGACTATTCACTATTTGTGGATTTTACTCAACTAGAATTCTTTACACTTTCCAAAATTTTCGAACAAACGTCACTTCAAAGCAATTATGTATTTTAATATTTGTCCTGTATACACGGATTCGTTAAGCATATACACTTGAAATCGTGCAGTCATATACATATATTTGCTTGCATGACAGAAAAAAATCTAAAGATACAGTAACAACTGGATCATCAATAGGCATCTGTTGTATATTTGTTATATTTGCACACCACAATACATTCGATACCTTCTTATCAGTTAGGGTAAATTAAAGACGATATAAGATCACGTGAGACTGTCATTATACAATGAGTTGATAAATTATTTTTCTAAACTACTGTGAATGAAAAGAAAGTCATCAGATTCAGACATCAACATGCCATGAAGATCTGTAACTAGTACTGTATTCTCCACATGAAAATAAAATAGTAGCTATTAACTTAAATAGTGACCTAAAGAGGACATTCCAGTTCCAAGGATTTCCAGTTGCTGTGAAAATTCATTTCCAGATAAAACATTATTCAGTATTCTATTACGTTAGATGTTTGATCTCCGTGCTAAGAGATGTATTCTTATATAACAATATTTCACTGTGGGTGGATAAAAAAGGTATTTAAGATTTAAGAAGGGGTTGCATGGTGAAGCTACGGCTTTCTAGGAAATTAATTAAGACATACTACACTCTAATGACTGGAAATCATGAAGGCTGGATCATGGAGAATAGCTTGTGTGATGCCTTATGGTATGACAATTAGAAACACAAACCAAACTTTTCCCGTAATATTAATTCTGCTGTTTGTAACATCTTGGCTTTCAGCAACCATCTGTTGAGACCAGGACATCCTCCTTTTCCTACAGCAGCATTTTACTTGAATTGAACAACCGGTTTTATTTGTTTTAAAATGAATTTTGACTTTTGTTATATCTATATTTAAACTATTATATATTTATTATATATACATATATTCCGTATATACATAAAAATACAGCAATTTGTCACGAATCATTAGATTCGAAGCCGATCAATGGAGGTTAACATTTGTAAGTCTTCTTATGTATAAATGTACGTACACTCATTCATATTCGGCTTGATGAACGAGTCCAATTAGGAAGAACAGGAAACTAAAGTGATGAAGGAGGTATAGAGGAATGTAAGATATATAATAAGGCACCACACCAGCTATAAACATCAGCAACCTTATAAGTTATATTAAATCAATGACATGCATTTAATCCCTTCAGCTCCAAGGATCGATTATGCTTGGTTACAGACTACTGTCTAAGTAATGAGCTGATGAGAATAAGTTAATGCTTTACTCATATTTTGGGTCAGGAACATGGGTTGCATGGCCAGTATCAAAAATAAGACTATTGGGTTTTGTCACATGCAAAAAAGCTGGTTAAGGATCTAGAGAGGATTGCAAACAGCACTGGAGAGTGTGATGATACAGTACATTTAGAGCGCTCTATCATGCAATCTGATAATATAATCACTTCTGTCTATACCACTAGAGGGCCTGTGTGGAGATTACAGTCTGGAGAATTAATCAGACACATGAATTTCCTTTCTTTTTGTTGTTCAGATCTACTCTCGAAGAGAATCTGAGACGTGCCTACGTGTAATGTTTAGATCTAGTGTCTAGAGGGAGTCTGTACAGGGTACTGTACGCTAGTGTGTTAGTAAAATATCTATTTTGATTAATAGTCACTGGAAAACACTGCACAATTCATGACTTTTGAAGAAGAGAGAATTCTGGGATGTACAGTAGGAAAATCATAAAGAGCTGTTAGTTCGAATAGACGTATTGTTTGTTTGGGATGTGTGATCTCAGACAGCAGTAAGAGGGGTGGCTGGGAAATCAGAGTTTATGTAGGTAAAGCCCTGGAAATCTTCCTGATTGACAGCTGCGAGAACATCTGGATCAGAGGGAGTCAGGGCTGCAGAGGCAGCCGTGAAAAACTTGTCAAAATTTTCTCCTTTTTTCCCTCCCTGTAAGACAAGAGGGAATAAGAATAATGTGAAGCACAAATTCTCTCTCTCTCTCTCTGTCTCTCTCTCACAAAAAACACACACACACAGTATACTCATAGACAGACATAGACATTTTACTGTCAAAACCAGTCATCTCTAAATGCAAGAATCAGATCATAATTTATGAATCACAATGCAGTAACCAGATTTGTCAGTCTTGGTTGTGATTGGAACGTTGTGAATCCTCATATAACAGCTACAAATCTTAACCTACATCTTTACTATGATCAGGAAACAATAATGAATCACAATTTAGGAAGCTTGTATGTTGTTTCTGAGTCATCAGTTACTCTGACAAAGCTCACGACTGCAACTTGTTGGTTTAAAACATTGCAAAATAGGTTTAGATTGAGAAAAGTAATCTAAGTGAGTGACTCTAAGAGTTATGGAGGCAGGGTTGAAATACAGAGTTACAAATTCTCACAACTATATACAATGTAAAACACACTCAGTCCCCTGAGTTCTGTGAGCTGTGAACCTGAGACAAACTAATGCAAGCTCAATGCGTGATTTATTACATGCAAGTCAGAAATGAAGTGCTCACAAAATACTTGTGCTAAAGATGCAGGTTTATGAGATTGACTGTTATTACTATTATTGATGTACAATTTATGTGCAAATCCTACATAACACATGCAGCACACAAACACACACACACACACATACACACACTTCTCTAATTAATGTTATATAGTAGCATATCAATTTAAAAAATAAAACTTTTCACACATACTGTACACTCGACCACCACATCCCAACACACACACACACACACACACACACACACACACACACAGAAGTGAGAGTTATATTATTTAGGGGAACTGACAGGCCTGGGCTTGAATGGTGGCTGAATCTCAAGTCTCTCCAGTCTGTCCCAGTCTATCCAACGGAAGAAAGGATGCTCACGTATCTCTCTCTCTGCATCCTCTCCCCCACCAAGACGCTTCACTGGATTCTTGGTCAAGAGCTAGAGAGAGTGGGAGAGAGAGTGAGAGAGAGAGAAAGAGAGAGAGAGAGAGAGAGAGAGAGAGATTTATTGGTCAGAATGCACACCATTAAATATAATAATTTTAGAGTCAGCTGCTTCTCTAAACCCTAGCTCAAAATTGGATGATTGAGTGCAGCACACACTGTAGACTTTGCATTTAAATTGGTTTGTGGAGATTACATTTTTTTCATGTGCTTGAGTAACTGTGCAAGTAGTATTATTATTCTTTTAGATTTTGCTTTTAAAAGCCCAGTGAAGTTAAATTAGATTTTCTTCCTCACTCAAACGATTGTGTATTCATAGCCCACACAGTAAGTAGACTGGATTTGCGTTCATTTTAGATGCATGGTTTAATATACTTTTAATAAAAGCAGAAGTGTATTACCCCTTTGCAAATGGCAACAGCCTCACGAGACAGAGTCTTGGGATACGATACACTTTGCTCCATGATGGACTGAAACAATTCCTCTTCATCGATCCCATCAAATGGAGGCTAAGAGAGAACGAGAGAGACAGAGAGATAGACGGAGAGAGAGAGAGAATTATATTTACTTATTTTTGGTTCGATCATCCGTCGTATTTATGTGCATTCTTTAATATATCTAAATTTGTTATTTACAGTTCTACTCTTTCCCATGATGCTTCAGCAATCTTGAAGCTTATGGTGGTGCCAGTAAACCACAATGAATTGCGTTAAATGAATCCATAAAATAATAAAAATTGGACCATATTAAATACACAGCATTAAGGAATCTTATAGCTGTACAGTAGGAATGCATTTTTGTTAAAATTTTGGTTAACAGATGCAACTTTTGTTTGATAGACATGATAGGAATTTTTTGAGTAATTAGTACTTTCTCTAATATCTAAATACAAATGATTCATAGAATATAAATGATAAGTAAATGGAATACAAGTAAAATGCAAGTAAAAGCCAAAAGTAACATCTGATAGTGGAAATGAACCTTAGAAACTTTTACACACAGATTAACTACTGGTCATTTATAATTAACCAGTAAGCCAACGGCAATCACTTACAGAAATAGTTCCAGGATGTATTTAAATAGCACTTCATAGTTTAGCTAATACTTTATAATTACTTTCATTAATGCATCATTAATAGGTATAAACAAGCTAATCAACACATTGAACAAACATCGACAAATGTACCACATGTATCGCAATGGACCTGTACTATTTATTCTTTCATTTTTAGTAAATACGTATGTAAATATGTAAACTATAGCTTTAAACCTTAGATGCAGCTAAACATCGTGGTAGCAACTCTACATATGTCTAGACATGAATTCGGTAGTTATTATATGGATGTTTTGGCGGTATGTAAAATGTAGTGGAAGCTGTTTATACAGTATGTAATCTTGTAGTAAATATGCATCTTAGGTCCTTTGCTCTACAAGCGTGACCTTATCCACCCTCAATAGAAACTGCTATCTTTTAAACAATTTTCTTTGAACATATTTTTTATATTTTGCAATATGTATAAGCTACACTTTGGATGGTAGTAAAGAAAAGAACAGATCAGACACAAAACACTGTGTTACATTCATTATTTGGCCAACACACATTAAGTTAGATTGCTGAAATGATGTAATCTTGAGTAACTACATGAACTCTTATTTCAAATGATTTGCTCATATTACATTTGTAATAACTTTTAGCTATTAAAGATACAATGATAAATATACATAGATGAACAACTAAATGGCTCTATTTAACTAGTAATTATTGATTTATTTATGAATGTTATAAACATTTAAGGTATTTAATTTACTTCCAGAGGCTACTTACTACTATCAACTACTTCTACTAAACATTTAGTTTAACATTTCAATGGTTATTTTGTCACATCAGATGTGATTGTGAGCTCATTTATTATTTTTTTGCTAGCAGATTTTTGCTCATTTACATTCAGTATATAATGATCTATGATGAACTATCATATAGAAATGCTTGTTTTAATGGACAAATTCTGGATAATTAATAATTCATTTATATAGATTATAAAATGCATTCATTAAAGTTATGAGCTCATCATTGGAGTGTCCCTTACATGTTGTCTCAGATTGTCAATATTGTCACATAATAATCTCCAACTGCCTACACATTGGGCAATAACAAACCCTATTGTTACTGTTTACACAGAATGTAATTAGCCAACTAATCCTTTTTTCTGTATCCAATTACTTACTGTATAGCTGACACAGATTTGCCCTTATGAGGCTTAACTATAGTTATGTATAAGTTACATAAAGTGTGGCTGAATTAGTAGATGCAGATAGATTATAAGACTGGGCTGTAAAGAAAGAATACTGTTGCTTTCTAACACTTAGTTTCTCGTCTTGTACACTAACTGCTCCCTTCACTTCTACTTTATTACTCTTATCAATTATTTAAACAGCACTGGCAGAAATGTAGACAATCATAGCAGAACTTTAACCTGTAACACAGCTTGCGTAACACATATCCCATCAATCTGACTAGAGAACACAGCGAAATGATTCTATATGCATTCTGCTGTTACGTTCAAATTTATGTTAACGGCAAACAAGTTCAAAGGACGCACTGAATTATTCCCTGAATGATTCTCTTGCCAAATGTGCTTCATATGTAGACAATAAGAATGCCTATGCTTTTCCTGCGACTGTAATAAAGTTTGCATGAAGATGTACAATGAAACGTTTTTAAGTGGTTTAAGCTGTTGAGTAAAAAAAATAATACCAGATATTTTGACAGGGACACTGATTACTTTGGGATTGAGCCCAAAACAGTTCAAATTTGCTTGCAATGGTTTCAGATGACAGAACACAGAAACATTATCACATTGCAGGCCTGAGTAAATCATCTAAAATTAGTTTTAGAGTATCTATTTAGAAAGCTTTCTTTTAGGGGTTGAACAAATGAACATCTTCAGAACGGTTAACTCTGGAAGAGGGTGTATGTTTACGTACCTGGCCAGCCAGCATCTCATAAAGGAGAACCCCATATGACCACCAGTCTACTGCTTTACCATATGGCTGATATGCTACAATCTGATAAATAAACAGATAAACTAATGATTAAACAATGCTCATAAAGCAGAACTGTACCATGCAACTTAAAGGATAAGTCCACCATAAAAGACATTACATTTATTTAGATTGAAGTATATTTGATGCAGCAGACTCCACACTTGAGTGTAACGTTTTCCCAGTCTGATCACCAGACCATTGATTTCATGGGTTTTACATACTGGCTTATGTTGCCATTTGGTCCAGTTGCTTCAGAACCCACTTTAACAGAACATGGGATGTAGTGGTAATGTCATCCATGAATTCCCTGCCTACTGGTTGCGGCAGGTTTTGGTCATCTGTTTTTTTTTTCTATTTGCTGTAATAATCAGGGTCATGTCAGGGAAAATTTTATACCTTTATACCTAACTATACCTTTTTGCATGGACTGCCACTGTGTTTCAAATTAATATTACAGAATTGAAAATTAATGTTTTTGAAGTAACTGGTGATCATGTTTTGGATGTGGCAAGCTTGACAGTTCCTTGTGTATCTAGATCACTTCACGTCTTGATTCTAGAAGAGCCCCAGAATATGGTTCTTGCATGCTACCCTACTGGTTCACTGCATTTGGTCCATTTTTCTGGACAACTAGTAGGTCGGGATAGGTTTTCTGTGCTGTGGGTGGCTTCGTCCACCAAGTGGTTTAAGGACAAAGTAGGTGTGGTGAGATCTGAGTACTACAATGTCTGTGTACAATGTACTACAATGTCTCTGTACTACAATGTCCTTACCTAGTGTATATCTACACCACCTTTTCCAAAATAGAAATAGTAGAAACAGCAATATGTAAACTTTTCCACAACTGAGATCATAGATTGATTATAAATACTGATAAATACTGTATCAGGTGGACTTTTCCTTTAAAAGCAATTATAAGAAGAAACTGTCAGTAGACAAAAATGACGATGACATGCCTTGATGTTTTAAAATGTTTACAACAAAGAATATATTATCCATGTTAATAAGGAATAACAAAGAACATAAGGAATTATTCCAGGGTAACAACATCAGGGTAAATATAGTGCTGAGTCTATGATATGATAATGATCATAAAGAATTTTTGTATGTGTGTGTGTGTGTTTGTGTGTGTGTTTGTGTGTGTCTGTGTGTATGTATGTGTGTGAGAGAGAGACACACTATGCATAGATATAGTCTCTATGCATAATGACAGAGACAAAAACATACATTTTGGATTAAATGAGGTCAATAACAGTTACCGTAACTGCTCTTATAAAGGGGAATTGCACCAGACATATTTTGGGTCCAAGTGTCGTGATTGTACTACATTGCTGGCTATGTGTGAGTGTGTTTAGCGTAAGTGTGCACTGTATCTGTATCTGTATCTGTTTAGTGCTCCAAATATCTCTATCTATATTCAGATTTAAACCCAAGGTGGGTGTGTCCTAAATCCAATTCGCCTCATGCCTAAATGTTTTAAATGGAACCTGACCATGTCTAGCTACCTAGTATTGATCAGGCTATTATTCAACAGGATATAAATGAATTTATATAGGATTTACATTTGACAATTCTATCAGGATTAGGCTTGACTAACAAATGATTTTCTTGGTGTTGTTTTGATTACATTACATTACCATTATGCCCTAAAATACAATGTGAAAAACAGGGCTTAAAACTGCTGGATGTAGATTTTGAGTGTTATCTCAAGTCCTATCTGTTAGCTGTACGACAATGTTTAATGGGTGACATCGTGGTAGAGTGGGTAGTGTTACATTGTCCTCTATGGTCCCTAGTTAAATCTTGAACTTGTTTAATTACATATGCACTTTTTTTGCACATTCTTCTTGCATCCGTGTGTGTCCTCTCACCTCCAAAAACCAGAGCCAGTGGTAGCAAGTTTCCTTTTTAACTTTTGCTAGCTAGCTAAACCCTTTGGCCTTGTTGTAGAGGAAGGTGTCCAGCATGCTATTTGCCCAGAGTGCTGTTTACTTACTGCCTAAAGTAAAGTGTATGGCTCTAAGGCTACTATCATTAGCTAAGTAGTAAGAAAACATCCCTGGATTTACTACCTGATGTGTGCGCCCTTGTGTTTGTTATATTATATTATAGAGTTGAAGATATTGTTATGCAATCTGATTTGCGATTCTTGGCGATTCTTGGTTTGGGCAATTAGCCAACATTAGCCATCTCCTATGAAGCAGAACTTAAAAATAAGGTTGGAGCATGATGACACGTGAAGGACCTAAGCATTAAAAAATCCCACAAAATAACCAGAGCATGTTGTTTCTTCCTTTGATTCCTTTCTAATTTTATGTGATTTTTAAAAAAAATAAAAACTGCAGAAATAACTGCAGATATTTAATCTACGTGTGTGGTCTTCTAATGACCTATTTGCCATGCATTTTTTTAAATGTTTTTTGTGTGTTTTTCTTTTTACTTTCCTAATTATTCTTTTTTCATCATGCATAAAAAATATTCAACTCAACACTAATAATAATGCTGATGCATGCAGGACTCTCGTTTAGAGAAAGTGTGTGTGCACCTACTGTATAGACAATCACTTTCTTTGACATATATACCATGAGCACACATCACCTCCATTACAAACAGTGAAATAGTGAACAGTGAACATTTACATTCACAGGCACAAATGTACGTGCACACACAAGGTTACTGATGTTGAACATACATTTCGAATCATCGTGTTAAGTGATTCCAACACAGAGGCACAGGGAAGAAAACACAGCAAGAACACATCTTGCATCATGAACAAGGAGACACGTGAATGGAGAAGAAAAAGATTCCACTGTGTTTATATTCTGACATTTGGAAATGATTTGACAAGGTATATAACTAAACACAGACGACATGAAGCAGGACTGTATGATATCAGCAAAGTGCGTGTACAGTATATCTATTAATGGACAAGCTGTATGATTTCAAAAGGCTTCATTTGCTTTGACAGTGTTATAATTAGAAATGGTTGATTTTACTGCACCATTGCACCAGATGTCCTAAATACGAAAGCCATAATTAAAGCCTCTCTTTATTAATATAATTACAGATACTGATTTTGTAATAATCTGTAAAGTGAGTGTGTGTACTGTATATTCGGAGCTGTGGTTGGGGGAAACAATGAACCTCAGGAGCAATGTAGTCCGGAGTGCCACAGAATGTCCGTGTGGTGTCTCCCTCCATCATGCCTTCCCTGCACATCCCGAAATCAGCTATCTTTATGTGGCCCTCACTGTCTAACAGCACATTATCCAATTTGAGATCTCTAACAGGAAACAGAGAGAAAGAAGAAGGGATAGATAATGCAAAAGCTTCCTTTTTAAAGGCCTGACATACTTAGCCGTGCAGTATATGAAAAGTTAATGGGTTTTCCTGTCATGTCAGCAGTACCTATAGATGATGCCTTTGCTGTGCAGGAAGAAGAGGCCCACAGCTATCTCTGCTGCATAGAATCTGCCAAAGAAGTATTGTTCAATCACGTCAACATGTTCAGCTAGCAAGAGAATGGAAATAGAAGGAAAAGGGACCAATACTCACGCAGCATGGGGCTCTTTAAATTTTCCAACAATCTGAATATGAAACATGAGATCTCCACCATTCACATATTCCATTACATAGTACAGACGATCCTGTAGAAGAGAAACAATTATACTATACGTAGAAGCGCGTTGTAAAAATCTCCAGAAATTAAACGATTGATAAATGATAAGCAAATATTTGGGGATAAATACGCAAACAAACCAGTAATTAATAAACGTGATAACATTTAACAAAGCTTACAGTTTGTTACATAATTACACCCTGTCAATTTTAAATCCCTTAGACACAGACATCTCCCCCACACACTAGCACATTATGTAATCCCCCATAGACGAAATTTAAAAAAGCAAACTGTTCTCATTAAGTTACCCCTCCCATCATACTATTAATGGCCTTGCTAAAGAGCATGAGGGCTAATTAATTAATTTAATAATTGAGCCTCAGATTTAGGCCAGCACGCTGTTCTTTGTTAATGATGTGAACATTTTGTACATGATTATAACACAAAGTCAGAGTAGAAGTGCTATGCTGACATGGCTCGGTGTAAGAGATCCAATATGCCACCTGCATTGATATGAAGCAGGGGCACTAGGGCCAGGATAAGGGCAGTTATGTGAGGGAGGATGACCTGGGGCAAAAACACTGCAGCTGTTCCATCAGGGATACTGAAAAAAGAAGAATTTTCGTATATGGGACATATCTTAAATGTGTGCACACACACACACACACACACACACACACACACACACACACACACACACACACACACACACACATACATACACACACACATACACAAACACACACACACACCTCAGTCTGGAAAGCGCAAAAGAGAGACGTGAGGAAGTGAGGTCGGCTGCCCAATCCCAGAACTCTCCGCTCCACCATGGCGCTCTCTGTGTCCTCGTCCTGAAACAGCACATCTTTCTTCAGTACCTTCACTGCAAACAAGCGGTCGCTACATCGTTCCTCTGCCAGCATCACCTGCAGAAAAAACACCGGATTCTTTCAGATTCTCTTTAACTGAAAATTGATTAAGCCATGACCGTGTCCCTGACTTGGATAAAGCACTCACTCACTCACTCATTTTCTACCGCTTATCCGAACTACCTCGGGTCACAGGGAGCCTGTGCCTATCTCAGGTGTCATCGGGCATCAAGGCAGGATACACCCTGGACGGAGTGCCAACCCATCGCAGGGCACACACACACACACACACACTCGTTCACTCACGCAATCACACACTAGGGACAATTTTTCCAGAGATGCCAATCAACCTACCACGCATGTCTTTGGACCGGGGAGGAAACTGGAGCACTCGGAGAATGCCCCCGAGGCAAGGGGAGAACATGCAAACTCCACACACACAAGGCGGAGGCGGGAATCGAACCCCCAACCCTGGAGGTGTGAGGCGAACGTGCTAACCACTAAGCCACCGTGCCCCCGTTGGATAAAGCAGTTACTGAATATCAGTGTATAAATGATTAAAACTCTATTATTATTTATTATTCATTATTATTCATGTGTTAATAAATTTGTAACTTTGAATAATGATGCTGAACATTTCATACAACCCTCATTATATAATCATATAACCCTTAACACATGAGAGGAAAGCAATTTGAGTGAAGCAATCAGAATTCAATCCTGCAGAATCTAATATTTAATCGCACGGCCTCTCGTCTCCACTCTGATTTTTCCCTCGTTCTCATTTCCATATAATATCTCTCATCCTTGGCAAGCAAAATCTCCTGGTGCTAAAAAAAAAACAAAAAACCCAGCAGTCTTTCTGTACATCCAGCTGAGCTGAACACAAATGAACACTGTTGCAGTTTTAATTGAACATTAATGTCTTTCTCTCCTTCACATGCTCGTTGTCTGCATCCCATGTCTCTCCTGTCCCTCCACCAGGGCGTAACCCTGTGCTCTTATATAAGCACTACTGTTGTGCACACATATTGGAATGAGAACATCCAGGCACTCGCACATGCACATTTATAGCAGTAGTGATTTGCAAATATCGTAACAGCAGAAATATTTCTTATTACATCTTTATGGCTTGAGGACAGCAGGTAAGTGACTTATGCTAATGATCACAATAATTCTAGAACTGATCCTAATCAGAACCCAGAAGCATAATGTGGCCATAGAGGCTATCAAGCTTGATGCATGCAAGAGCTAATATCATTAAACAGGGCTGGCAGGTTTCAGAAAAATTCTACATCCCAAAATCCACACAAAAGACCTAAAAGTAGCACCAAAAATAATTTTTCTCAGCATTTACTTGTGGATTAAAGATACAGACATTAACCACTCTATAATAGCCGATTCTTTGCAAGATATAACAGAAATCCTTCTGTACATTACAGATCATAGACACAGTGTGTTCGCTTTCAATTTCTTTTTTAAGGCTTGTCAGATTTATTTCTAATTATTTTTTATAAAATAAGATCTCAGCACCATTTACTGAACCCTTAACTGTTATGATGAATGAGTGCTGGCTTTTTTTGTTATTCATCTCTGGCTAAAAAATGTAATTGTAAATGTAAAGCATATTTTAATTGGAGGGGTTTTGATATATGATGCCTTTTGATGTAATGTGCAACAACAACAACAACAACAACAAAACTATTTTCATCCTGGAAATTGAATTATGTATAGGCGTAGGATTGTGTCTTTTGCTTTTGACTGAGTGTGCGCGTGGTACCTTGCCAAAGCTACCCTTCCCTAGCACCATAAGGAAGTTGAAGTCATGGAGTCCAACTCGGCCCTTTCCCACTGGTAAGCTGGTGGGTGCAGGACTCACAACAGGTGGGGTGACAGCAGGCACAGGTGTGGGCACAGTAACAGGAGCAGGAGGAAGAGAGGGAGAGACAACAGAGTCTGGCTCCTGTTGAGAGTCAGACAAACATAGAAAGTGAAAGAGAGTTACATACGAATTAACAACCAAGGGCATCAATCACTCATGAATGAAACTCTACTGCCCCCAAGTGGGCATGTTTAATAAAGGAAATTATCAGCTCATGGAGCAACGGTGCTCCATGAGTCTCTGTGTGCTTGTTTCCATGGCCCTCAGGGAACCTTTTACAAATTTCTCTCACTCACTCTCTCTCATTTTCTACCGCTTATCCGAACTACCTCGGGTCACAGGGAGCCTGTGCCAATCTCAGGCGTCATCGGGTATCAAGGCAGGATACACCCTGGACGGAGTGCCAACCCATCGCAGGGCACACACACACTCTCATTCACTCACACACTACGGACAATTTTTCAGAAATGCCAATCAACCTACCATGCATGTCTTTGGACCGGGGAGGAAACTGGAGTACCCGGAGGAAACCCCCGAGGCACGGGGAGAACATGCAAACTCCACACACACAAGGCGGGGGCAGGAATCGAACCCCCAACAATGGAGGTGTGAGGCGAACGTGCTAACCACTAAGCCACCGTGCCCCCCCTTTACAAATTTGATCCTGTTTAACATTCACATGTATCACTAGTAATTCACTATATTTGATTCCTTAGTTCATGTGTTTCAAGAGCTGAGAAAGAGCCAAACATATAAAGTATCTGAGGGTCTGAGGCCTGCATTAGGAAGCACTGCACTAAAGAGCTGAAAGAGACGTGTGTTAGATACCTGTAAGTCTGGATCAGGTACAGGGATATTGTAGTACTCTCCCTCATCCTGGTTCAGCAGTTTAAACCAACCGCTAACAGGACGACGAAATATCTCACTCACTCCAAAAGAGAGAGCTCCCATGAAGTCATTCCGAGATGTACGATCCCAGTCCCATACCTCTATAGATAAGCGCCTATCCCACTGCCTGCCTCTCACTGAACTATAGAGGCAAATAGGTCGAAAGACAGAGAAAAGAATATAGAAGAGTAGAAATAGAAGTCAGGAAATTGCAGTGTAGAAAGAGAAATCTCAAAGTCAAGTTACAAGCAGAGACATATAATGTACACTGTTCAGTACAAATCAGGAGAAGATTTGAATGCATTTTTTTTTTAGACAAACGTACACAGATGCTCATACTCACAAGACAAAACTTTCATTAAAGACAGGGTTTAGAGTAGAACGAATCGTCTTGGTTTTCTGTTTGCTGTGGCTCTTCGGGTCTGGAATAAGTTTGAGCTTCACATAGGGGTCAGACAAGCCATTGGGGTCCATGGGAATCAGGTTCCTTGCTTCATGTACTAACACAGGAAACATCAAATCAAGTCACAAGTGAATACAAAGTTCAGTAGCATTTTTGCTGACCAGTGTATGGTGCGCTAATATTTCAGACTAGCTACTAATTTCAATTTTAATCAAAAACTATGGAAGCGTTTGTATGTGGATTATTACACTTTAGTTTCAGGAGAAAATAAACAGTTTATTGGGTTGAGTGAATTGCTGAACTAAACACACACCCAAGGTGGATGGGAAAACATAAAATCTCAGATGCATGCTATCTTCATCAACACTGTAAGGGGTACGAATTATGAAGTATGATTAGAATTCAAAAGAGGTATATGTCTGACTTTGTAAGACTTTTTTTTTTTTACTGCCAATCACACACTTTTAGCTTACAGCAATCTTCTACAGCACCAGTTATATTCTGCTTTATTTAATCTATGCCTGACAGCTCGGATGGAGATTAGGTGCTGACCGATAATAATGGAAAGAACGAATGCATGCACAATATTGCTATGGGAAAGGAAATGAAAAAAATCTTATTTGACAGTTTCATTAAATGCAGTGTGAAAAGTAACACAGACACGAAAAAAAAAAAAACACTGAAATCTAAAAATATTTCTAAGAAATCTGTTAAACCACTAAAATAATCAACATACTCATAAACTCAAAAACATACTAAAACTACATTTTAAAAGGACAACTTTTAATTTATTATTATTATTATTATTATTATTATTATTATTATTATTATTATTATTATTATTATTATTATTATTATCTAATATAACTTATTTAAGTTAGTAGGCTCAATGATTTTTTTTCTCCCTCTTTAGTGAATGTCAACACTGCTCTCTGCTGGTGAACAGCTGAATTCTGACAAACAACTGCTACTTTCATTTTTTTTTCAATTCTCATCCTTTTTTATATTCACCACATTCAACTAATTCATGACAGTGTCTTTAATTCTTTATTCTTACCTGTACCTGCAACTTGTGCTGTCATCTGTTTGCTCATCATTGTACAACACTCCTTGACCTTCAATCTTACTGACTACTGAATACTCTTTTTTTATTTTATTTAACCTTTATTTAACCAGGAAAAAAAAAATCCCATTGAGATTCAGAATCTCTTTTTCAAGGGAGTCCTGGCCAAGACAGCAGTACAAAAAGTTTCATATTTAAAGTACAGTAAAACAGTAAAACAGACAAGATACAGTACAGTAACAGAAAGAGAAGAAAAAAAAATACAATTAAACATAATCTCCACATAATCACCAGCAGCACTCAGTAGTAGCACATGTGCATATAGTACTCAAGTAATCCTTTATCCTAATTTTAAACTGCATCAATGTTGGTAAATAGTCTAATTTAAGATGTTTCTGCAGTTTATACCAGGATGATGGAGCAAAAAATTTAAAGGCACTTTCACCGAAAACAGTTCGCGTTCGGGGAATGTCATACATGATTTGACCATTTAATCTAAGATTACATTTCCCAGCAGTGACTTTAGGAATCAGGAGAGAACATAAATAAGAAGGCAGTTTACACAGTATGGCCTTATAAAGAAAAATATACCAATGCTCCCACCTGCGATTATGCAAAGAAGGCCAACCAACACTCTCAAACAACTTACAGTGAAAAATCTTAGTACTGCATGGTATACTGAGTCCAGCATTTTCAGAGAAGATTGATTGGCATGCATATATAAAATATCACCATAATCGAGCCGTGACAAAAATGTTACTTGTATAAATGTTTTTCTCGCACTAAAAGAAAAACAGCCTTTATTTCTATAATAGAAACCCAACTTTGCTCTAAGTTTTTTTTTTGCTAGACATTCTATATGCTGCTTAAAAGACAAACTTTTTTCTAAGAAGAAACCAAGATATTTGTAGACTGCTACTCGTTCAATTATTCTCTCATCTAGAGTAACAATCTGACAAGCATTGTCTGTGTTCCTTGATTTAGAGAAGCACATTTTTACTCTTACTCTTACTGACAGGATCTAACTGGGATCCTGGCTTGTTTTTTTCAGCTGTGACCTTCATAAAGTCTAAATATTAGCCTTAATTAACCCTTTCATTTTCCATTACCTGTGTCTATAATGCCTAAGTTAGTCCAGGGTGAGGATGGATTCGCACAGGAGCAGAAACCTGATGGCCAGCTAAAGTAGAGTTGAATAATGGTGGCAGTAAATAAAGCGATACCCTCATCTCCAGGCCTCTGCCAACACCTCCTCCTCATCCAAGGCAACTTCCTATACTACCACACATCATGACAAAGAAAGCTGTTTGATTTCTTCATTGTGCACCATTAAAAGACCATCAGCGATGTACCTGGCACACACAATCATCTAGCCTCTTCCAAAAAAGACAACTTAGTTTACCACAGAGTCTGCTGCAGCAAAGTACTACACCAGTAAAGCACAAGGTTGTGGACCTGCTGCTACCTGATAAAATGTATGCTGTCCAGGAGTCATTCACTGGTTTCTTTTGTTTCATAGACCTGATTAAATATGTCTAAAATGGTGCACAATAGTCAGCCAACTGGAAAAACATTGAGTAGTCTTATAATGGCTTGAGCTTGGTTTCTAATATCCTTCTTTTTTAAAAACTACCTGAGAGCATGTCAACTTAAGCCAGGAGCTCCCAGTCTACAAAAGGCAGACATGTGCGTAAAAGACCAGCAGATGTGTTCAGCACCACACCCGATCACGCCTGCATAATCCAATCCCAAATCAGATCACCATCAGTATTTACTTATCACTGGGTCAGCTGGGTCCAGGGTTGGGGGTTCGATTCCCGCCTCCGCCTTGTGTGTGGAGTTTGCATGTTCTCCCCGTGCCTCGGGGGTTTCCTCCGGGTACTCCGGTTTCCTCCCCCGGTGCAAAGACATGCATGGTAGGTTGATTGGCATCTCTGGAAAATTGTCCGTAGTGTGTGATTGTGTGAGTTAATGAGAGTGTGTGTGTGCCCTGCGATGGGTTGGCATTCCGTCCAGGGTGTATCCTGCCTTGATGCCCGATGATGTCTGAGATAGGCACAGGCTCCCCGTGACCCGAGGTAGTTCGGGTTAAGCGGTAGAAAATGAGTGAGAGTGAGTGAGTGGGTCAGCTGGGTATGTGAGCCTTCAATTCTGTAATTTCTGATTAGACAACACACAGCGTAACAAGAAAGGTCATGATGAACCTCTATCCTAGATCTCACAAAGAGCAACTGACATGTAGCCTTATTGCTAGACTCCCCCTCTCCCCATGTGTTCACTACCCCTAAAGGCCTACCAATATATATAATCTGCCAAAAGTGCACCTTCAACCTTTGAGCACTTTATAAATATTGCCACTGATATGCAGCAGTCTAACTAATTCACCTTTGCAGGAGCACCCTTAAACCCCAGGAGAAGTAGTTTGAAACAGTGAAAAACTTTCCACTGCCATGCACAAAAAAACAAATCAAGTACATGCCTTCCTTGAGGCTATTACTGTTGATTTATGACTTAATTCCCCTTTGTAGCCTCCCTCCTTTTAGCTAGGACAAAAAAGCCCAGCCCAAAAAAGGTAAGGTTCTTACATTTAAAATAGTGTTGATAAAATTTACTGTCAGACAGTCAGAAATCCATCCATCCATCCGTCCGTCTATCTATCTATCTATCTATCTATCTATCTATCTATCTATCTATCTATCTATCTATCTATCTATCTATCTATCTATCTAGCATGCCATCGTTTTTCTCAGCTATAAACTGTAGCACTTGATTAGAAGGCGCTTGACATTAAATGACCAGCACACAAGTTGCATAGCCGACCACAGCTATGTACACGTTTCTTCTGTTTACAATTATTATTGGTGTCAAAAAGATGTGGACTGAGGAACCAGGCCTCAGATAAAAAGATCAACCACTTCATCAGCATGAAATAAAATTCAAAATTATATTAAATATACCAAGGACTAAAGCAAAGAGGGGCTGAATCACACAATTACTCTGACACACCAACCAAAAGTCTTTACACATTCACCTGAGGAAGAGGAAACAGCACAAAGTTGAGACCCCAAGCAGGTCAGAGCACTTTGCAGAGAAACTGCACATACTGCTCCACTATTCCCTTCACGCTTACTTAATTTACACACACTGGACTCCTTAAACTTCCTATATATGTCATTGATGTCATCTAAGATGGTGATAATGTATAATGTTAGAGCCTAAGCTGTGATAACTGCATATAAGTAATTTCCTTAGAGATCAACACTTTCTTTTCTCTCACCTGTGACATAGATATCCTCCTTCTCTCCACGCACACTCAGGTGGATCCGTCCTCTTTTCTCAGTGTGGTCATGCCCACATAGACTGGGTACACTGTTCTCACATCGCTTATGAACGTTCATCTCACAGCCTTAAACAAACATACATACAGAAAAAAGACGAATCAAAATCAGACTTAGCCTTGATTTTGTGCTCAATTCTAATTGTGTTTGTCAACTTTTTTAAAAGACCCCTGAACTACTGACCATGCAGCAAGATTGTACTGTAAGATGTGGAAACACACCTATTTCTGTTGTCTCGTTGGAATCCACCTGTTGGACAGTGCATTTATCAACTATATCCTATACTGCTTGGAATTACTTGGAGTATTCACAAATAAGCCACACCTCTTTGTGGCAACAGCACTCGTAGCCAATCCAAAAAATATTACGCTGACATAATTCCAAATCATTTGGCGGACATAAGGCCTAGTGCTATCATTCAAATATCTTCCTGCTGGGCATTTTTCCCAAAACTAATCAGAGGCTACTTCATTCCATTTCTGCTTGCTGCTTCCAGATGTCTTTGCATATTTGTATCTGGAACTGAGTCTAAGCCAAAGCATGTTAAATGGCCACTGCAAGGAACATTTAGAAGACACAGCATACAGAATTGAATGCGAGTGAAAATGTCAATGCCAGGCAAAGTTTCTGCAGAAAAACAAACACAGTCCCAAAATGACAACATAATATGAGACCATAATGTATCAGAAAGAAAATCCTATTATTTTTTATTGACCCAGACCAGTCTGTACATATTGGTACTCTGAAAATAAATCACACAAGTTCCTGTTTAAAACACAAACTGTATTTAATGGCTAAAAAGATCTATGTTTAATTCCTACGCTAAACTGTCGAAACGGAATAAGCCTGCAAATCAGATCTCTTTGGTTTTTGTAATATTAAATACTGAGGTAATTCACAGGTCAGAACTCATGCACAATGTCA